>NC_057825.1:64448157-64751187 GCF_910594005.1 Cervus elaphus | reverse complement strand
CATGACCTAAGAGAAATCACCATCATCACATACAGACAGCTAGATTCCTCCCAGAGGAGGCTTTCCATTAGTTTCTGGTCTGAAATCCCAACTCTTCCAAAACTAGTTGTGTGACAGAAAACATGTGCTTTCACTCTCTGAGCCTGAATAACACTGAAAATAATTGAAGCCTGTTAATTTTGTTACGAGGATGAAACGATGTATTTTAACCAGATACTTTCGATTTACTTTATACTTCCACTGTTTTTCAAGCATTTACTGCTTCCACCTCCTAATTCCTTACTGTTGTATTGCCTCAGGTTTTGGTCTTGTCTTCTCTCATTACCTCCTTGGTGATTTCATTCGATCTAATTACTTGAAATACCATCTCGATTAGCACTGTACATCAGAACTTTCTTTGATGGTGGAAATACTCCATCTGTGCACTACTTAATACAACCACCACTAACTGCACGAGGGCTGCTGAGCATTTTATGCTAGTGCATGTGACTATTGTATTGGACAGTGCAGAGCTTTAGTTTTATGTGCTGTGCTTAGTCATTCAGTTGTGTCCGACTCTTTGCAACCCCCTGGAATGTAGCCTGCCTGACTCCTCTGTCCATGGCATTCTCCAGACAAGAATATTGGAGTGGGTTGCCATGCCCTCCTCCAGGGGATATTCACAACCCATGGATCGAACCCAGGTCTCCCACATTGCAAGCAGATTCTTTACCATATATAATGACCCTCAATTTATTACTCCAGATCATATATCTGACTTCCTACCTATGATTTCCAATTGGAGATATCAAATATACATGCCAAATACATTTGGCATATCCAAAGCCAAGCTGATCTCCCCACACTCCATCTGAGGTGATACAAGTCCACCTTACCAATAGTCAAAGATGCAAACCATGGAGTCATCCTTTACTCTTCCTGTTCTCTTATAGCCCAGATTGTACATGGGCTCTGACCAATTTGGATCACCTTCCTTGATATCACCAAGGATAGAATCACTATCATTTTCTAAGAAAACTACTATGGTTATCTCCAACTAGTTATCTTCCCTTCAGTCCCTCTCCCTGCCTGCAGCTAATTTTAACTAGGTATCCAAAGCTATCCTGTTAAAATTAAAATGTCAGATCATATCACTCTTTTGTTTAATATTGTGCAGTGACTCCCAATTTCAGAGTAAAACCCAGTTTATTTGCAATGACTTTCAATAGCTCCGTGGTCTCTGATCTTCTACTGTTATAAGCCAATGTACTCACTATGCTCCACAGCCCTCTGTCTTCCATTGTTTCTTGATTGAGTAGGACACATCATTCTTAGTATCTTATCTATAGTTGCTCCTTCAGCCTGAAATGATCCTTCCCCAGATATCCACTTTAACGCCTTCATCTCCTTCCAGGCTTTACTTAAACGTCTCATTTTTAATGAAACTCAACTAACTATCCTATTCAACACTCCAAATTACCCTCTCACTTCTGACAATCCTGAATCCCCTTATCATGGTTAATTTTTTCCCTCTTTTTACCTGGTACTTATCACTAGTCAAGATTGGTAGAAAACAAATGGTATGCTCAAATAGGAAGTGAAAGGATTGAAGGTGCTATTGGGCAAATACAAGGAGATTAACTAAGAATGTTGAAACACATCAAGGCTAGAAACAGCAGAATTCTAGGGCCAATCTTGGCTAAAAGGGCGAGGAAGGGAGAAGCAGTTTGCTGGAACCTTGAGAAACCAGTAGGAGAGAGCATTTTACAGAAGTTGAGCCTACTGCTAGATAAGCCCACTCATCATCAACACTTAGATTATAGGAAGAGAGAACAACTCTTTCTCCTCTAAGATTCTGATTTCCTTTTGTTGCCTCTCATTGGTTAAACTTAATTGGAGGCCTGAAAGCAAAAAAGCCCATTGATTTATCTGTAAAAGTCAGACTTCCAGAGCTCTGGGCAGGAAGAGGAAAAGATAAAATAACTCTAGAGAAGCAAGTAGAGAATGAATACCAGCCATACTGACTTCTAATATATTACATACTTAGTGCCACTGTTATTTGCTTATCATCTGTATTCAGATTTTCCTGATAGCTCAGTTGGTAAAAAAGCCACCTGCAATTCCAGAGACCCCAGTTCAATCCCTGGGTCTGGAAGATCCCCTGGAGAAGGGACAGGCTACCTCTCCAGTATACTTGGACTTTCCCTGTGGCTCAACTGCTAAAGAATCTGCCTGCAATGTAGGAGACGGGGGTTCAATCCCTGAGTTGGGAAGATCTCCTGGAGAAGAGAAAGGCTACCCACTCCAGTATTCTGGCCTTGAGAATTCCATGGACTGTATAGTCCATTGGCTTACAAAGAGCTGGACACTTTGAGCGACTTTCACTTTTTCACCTGTATTCAGCACTAAAGAGTAAACTACAAGAGCAGGAATCATTTCTTTGTCCACTAATACTTCCCAAGCATATGGAACAATGTCAGGCTCATAGCAAGTATTCAGTAAATTTTGTTGAAGAATTGAACATTTGAAAATGTCTAAAAATTTCCTGAAATATAACTTAAAATATTGGTTTTCTTCCCCTTTTCCATTGTTTAAAATCTCAGCCTCCAAATATCCCTGCATAGTATTTACAGTTGGTTATAAAAACATACAAATTTTACCTCTGTAATAACTCCTACATGCATATCCTCTTTTCTATTCTTACTGTTCCTTTCATTATTCTAGGCCCTTAGGACAACACTCTTTTGTTAAAATAGCTTCCTCAGGGACTCCCTATCTGCAGTCCTTCAATTCCTCTTAAATAATCTGTCTAGACTTAGGTGAAAAAGAAAAAAAAAAAAATCACAAAGGAAAAGCATCACAGTTAAACTATTTTTAAATTGTTGAATTCATTATGTAATAAATATAACTGAAAATTTTAAAGTACAATAATGCATTGGGAAGAATGAATGTCAAGTATAATTGTACAAAGAGCTAATATCTTCATGTTATGGAAAATACGTATGGATGGATAATAAGGACTGTAATCAAAAAAGGATTCAATGGATAAAATTTGTGGTGACACCAATCAGGACCCTGTGGGGCTTTTGGGCACAAAAGCCTTTCTGTATCCTCCATTTCTTAATTACAGGAAATAGGCTTCTTTTAGCCTCCAAGCCACCCCCTGAGTTCCAGTGAGCAGATTCAAACAGTTGCAATGAGGGAGGTGACCCAGTCAAAAGAAACAATAGAGTGGCCTTGGGGCAAAGTCCAGGTTCCCCATTAAAGGATATATAAAACAATATCTTTGAACTTTGTGCAGATACTGAAACCCACACCTGGTGATAGTTAAGGACAGAGGAACCTGGCTTGCTGCAATCCAGGGGGTCTCAAAGATCAGAGGTAATCCAAGCAACTGAAGAACAAACACCACCACCAGGTGGGAGAAATTGACCGTATGCTGCCCATAAGCTCCTAGACCTCAGACCTGAGGGAATCAGTTTGGTTGAAAGTCGCTCAGTCATGTCCAACTATGTGCAACCCCATGGACTGCAGCACACCAGGCCTCCCTGTCCATCACCAACTCTCGGAGTTTACTCAAACTCATGTCCAATGAGTAGGTAATGCCATCCAAACATCTCATCCTCTGTTGTCCCCTTCTCCTCCTGCCTTTAATCTTTCCCAGCATCAGGGTCTTTTCAAATAAGTCAGTTCTTCTCATCAGGTGGCCAAAATATTGGAGTTTCAGCTTCAGCATCAATCTTTCCAAAGAATATTCAGAACTGATTACTTTGGATTGGACTGGTTGGATCTCCTTGCAGTCCAGGGGACTCTCAAGGGTCGTCTTCAACACCACAGTTCAAAAGCATCAGTTCTTCCATTCTCAACTTTCTTTCAGTCCAACTCTCACATCCATACTTGACTACTGGAAAAACCATAGCCTTGACTAAATGGACCTTTCTTGGCAAAGTAATGTCTCTGCTTTTAAATATGCTATCTAGGTTGGTCATAACTTTTCTCCCAAGGAGTAAACGTCTTTTAATTTCATGGCTGCAGTCACCATCTGCAGTGATTTTGGAGACCCCCCCCCCAAAAAAAAGTGTCACTGTTTCTACTGTTTCCCCATCTATTTGCCATGAAGTGATGGGACCAGATGCCATGATCTTAGTTTTCTGAATGCTGAGTTTTAAGCCAACTTTTCCACTTTCCTCTTTCACTTTCATAAAGAGGCTCTTTAGTCCTTCTTCACTTTCTGCCATAAAGGTGGTTTCAACTGCGTATCTGAGGTTATTGATATTTCTCCCAGAAATCTTGATTCCACCTCGTGCTTCATCTAGCCCAGCATTTCTCATGATGTACTCTGCATATAAGTTAAATAAGCAGGGTGACAATATACAGCCTTGACATACTCCTTTTCCTATTTGGAACCAGTCTGTTGTACCATGTTCAGTTCTAACTGTTGCTTCCTGACCTGCATACAGATTTCTCAAGAGACAGATCAGGTGGTCTGGTATTCCCATCTCTTTCAGAATTTTCCACAGTTTGTTGTGGCCCACACAGTCAAAGGCTTTGGCATAGTCAATAAAGTAGAAACAGATGTTTTTCTGATGAACTCTCTTGCCTTTTCGATGATCCAGAGGATGTGGCAATTTGATCTCTGGTTCCTCTGCCTTTTCTAAAACCAGCTTGAACATCTGGAGGTTCACGGTTAACTTGTTGTTGAAGCTTGGCTTGGAAAATTTTGAGCATTACTTTACTAGCGTGTGAGATGAGTGCAATCGTGCGGTAGTTTGAGCATTCTTTGGCATTGCCTTTCTTTGGGATTGCAATGAAAACTGAACTTTTCTAGTCCCGTGGCCACTGCTGAGTTTTCCAAATTTGCTGGCATATTGAGTGCAGCACTTTCATAGCATCATCTTTTTGGATTTGAAATAGCTCAATTGGAATTCCATCACCTCCACTAGCTTTGTTCGCAGTCATGCTTCCTAAGGCCCACTTGACCTCACATTTCAGGATGTCTGGCTCTAGGTGAGTGATCACAGCATTGTGATTATCTGGGTCATGAAGATCTTTTTTGTAGAGTTGTTTTGTGTACAGCAAAATGTGTATTTTCGGTGTTAGGGTATTACTCTTCAACCAGAAGGCCATACAAACTCTGTACCTTGAAAATTTATAAAGTTTATCTTCTTGCCACCTCTTTTTAATATCTTCTGCTTCTGAGAGTTCCATACCATTTCTGTCCTTTATTGTGCCCATCTTTGTTACATGAAATGGTCACTTGGTATCTTTAATTTTCTTGAAGACATCTCTAGGCTTTCCCATTCTATTGTTTTCCTCTATTTCTTTGCATTGATCCCTGAGGAAGGCTTTCTTATGTCTCCTTGCTATTCTTTGGAACTCTACATTCAAATGGGTATATCTTTCCTTTTCTCCTTTGCCATTTGCTTCTCTTCTATTCACAGTTATTTGTAAGGCCTCCTCAGACAACCATTTTGACTTTTTGAATTTCTTTTCCTTTGGGATGGTCTTGATCCTTGCCTCCTGTACAATGTCAAAAACCTCCATCCATAGTTCTTCAGGCACTCTATCAGATCTAATCCCTTGAATCTATTTGTCACTTCCACTCTATAATCTTAAGAAATTTGATTTAGGTCATACCTGAATGGTCTAGTGGTTTTCCCCGCTTTCTTCAATTTAAGTCTGAATTTGGCAATTAGGAGTTCATGGAATGTGCCATAGTCATCTACTGGTCTTGTTTTTGCTGACTGTATAGAACTTCTCCATCTTTGCCTGCAAAGTATAAAATCAATTTGATTTCAGTATTGACAATCTGGTGATGTCCATATGTAGAGTCTTCTCTTTTGTTGTTGGAAGAGGGTGTTTTCTATGTGGGAATCTGAAGGATGATAATGCTGACTCCTGCTTATCTCTCCCCCAACCAATCAAAAGAATATCCACAAACTGATCACTCCCTCTTATGTTTTTGTTGTTAAGTTGCTCAGTCATGTCCCACTCTTTATGACCCCATGGACTGCAGCACACCATGCTTCTTTGTCCCTCACCAACTCCTGGAGCTTGCTGAAACTCATGTCCATTGAGTCGGTGATGCCTTCCAACCATCTCATCCTCTGTCCCCTTCTCCTGCCTTCAATCTTTCCCAGCATTGGAGTCTTTTCCAATGGGTCAGCTCTTAACATCAGGTGGCTAAAGTATTGGAGATTCAGTTTCAGCATCAGCATCAGTCCTTCCAAAGAATATTCAGGGTTTATTTCTTTCATGATTGACTGGTCTGATCTCCTTGCAGTCCAAGGGACTCTCAAGAGTCTTCTCCAACACCACAGTTTAAAAGCATCAGTTCTTCAGCCCTCAGTCTTCTCAATGATCCAACTCTCACATCCATGAATGACTACTGGAAAAACCATAGCTTTCACTAGATAGACCTTTGTTGGCAAAGTGATGTCTCTGCTTTTTAATATGCTGTCTAGGTTTGTCATAGCTTTTCTTCCAAGGAGTAAGCATCTTTTAATTTTATGGCTGCAGTCACCATCCACAGTGATTTTGGAGCCCAAGAATATAATTTCTATCACTGTTTCCATGTTTTCCCATCTATTTGCCGTGAACTGATGGGGCCAGATGCCATGATCTTACTTTTTTGAATTTTGAGTTTTAAACCAGCATTTTCTTTCTCTTCTTTCACCTTCATCAAGAGGCTCTTTAGTTCCTTTTCACTTGCTGCCATAAGGGTTGTGTCACCTGCATATCTCAGCTTATTCACATTTCCCCAAGCCATCTTGATTCCAGGTTGTGTTTCATCTAGTCATGCATTTTGTATGATGTGCTGTGCATATCAGTTAAATAAGCAGGATAACAATATACGGGCTTGATGTACTCTTTTCCCAATTTATAACCAGTCCATTGTTCCATGTCCAGTGCTAATTATTGTTTCTTGACCTGAATACAGATTTCTCAGGAGTCTGGTAAGGTGGCCTGGTATTTCCATCTCTTTGAGAATTTTCCACAGTTTTTGTGATTCACAGAAAGACTTTAGTACCATCAATGAAGCAGAAATAGATGTTTTTCTGGAACTCTCATGGTTTTTCTATGATCCAATGGATGTTGTCAATTTGAACTTTGGTTCCTCTGCCTTTCCTAAATCCAGCTTGAACAACTAGAAGTTCTCAATTCACATACTGCTGAAGCCTAGCTTGGAGGATTTTGAACATTACCTTGCTAGCATGTGAAATGAGTGCAATTGTGGAATAGTTTCAACATTTTTTGGCATTGATCTTCTTTAGGATGGGAATGAAAACTGATCTTTTCCATTCCTGTGCCCACTGCTGAGCTTTCCAGATTTGCTGGCATATTGAATGCAGCACTTGAACAGCATCATCTTTTAGAATTTGAAATAGCTCAACTGGAATTCCATCACCTCTACTAGCATTGTTTGTAGTGATGATTTCTAAGGCCCACTTGACTTTGCATTCCAGGATATCTGGATCTAGGTGAGTCATCACACCATCATGGTTATCTGTGTCATGAATCATTTTTGTATAGTTCTTCTGTGTATTCTTGCCATCTCTTCTTAATATCTTCTGGTTCTGTTTGGTCTATACCATTTCTGTCCTTTATTGTGCCCATCTTTGCATGAAATTTTCCCTTGGTATCTCTAATTTTCTTGAAGGGATCTCTAGTCTTTCCTATTCTATTTTTTCCTTCTATTTCTTTGCATTGTTCACTTAGGAAAACTTTCATATTTCTCCTTGTTATTCTTTGGAGCTCTGCATTTAGATGGGTAATATCTTTCCTTTTCTCCTTCACCTTTCACTTCTTCTCTTTGAACCATTACTATAAAAGTTCTCACTACCCTCTCCAGGTTGGAACATACAATTTTGAGAGCATTAGCCCACTCTGGTCCCCTTGGCCAGGCAAAGTAATAAAGCTGTTCTTTTCTACTTTACCCAAGATTCTGTCTTTGAAAATTAATTCAGTGTTGGAGAGCAGAGGCCAGATTAAGCTTCAGTGGAGATAATATTTTATCTAAATGCACTTATCCAACAAATATTTTTGACTCTTCAACCCTGATTCATCTTTTTGCCTTGATGTTTGCTCTTTGCCTCTGGTTTCTTCTCCTACTGCCTCTTCCTCCTCCGTTTGACTTATTTCCCAACCCTCTGTTTTTGGCCCCAAATCATTCAACACACGCTCCCTCAGTGATGTCATCCAAATGTCACACAAATACATTCAAATGCCACGTGTACAAATGACTTTAAAATCTTTGGTTCTCTTCTGAGTCTGCAAGCACATAAAACTCAATGTGCCCAAAGCTCCTTTTACCTCCTATCTGAACTATCAACACAAGTGTCATTTTCTCTACCTTCAGCAATTTGTCACTCTCAAATCTCTACTCCTTAAGACTTACCAAAGGATTCTTTTATAGTAGAAAACTACGTTGGATATTTAATCTACCTAAAACCCTTCATTAAAACCATCACTGCCTACATGTCCAGTTCCTAGATTGGGTATATAAGGCCTTTCATCATCTGTGTCCCATTTAGCAGAACTCAGCCTCCTTCATACTGCCCTGTTGCTAATGAAGTGAAGTGAAGTGAAGTCACTCAGTCTTGTCTGACTCTTTGCGACCCCGTGGACTGTAGCCCACCAGGCTCCTCCATCCATGGGATACTCCAAGCAAGAATACTGGAGTGGGTTGCCATTTCCTCATATTGCTAATGAGTGGAACAATTCAGGAAAATCCAGTTTACCAGAGTTCCATGTCCTTGCACAAGTTCTTTCTTATATCTGTAATCCCTTCTGCATTCACAAAACTATTTAAAAAGAACACATTTTTCAAGACTTGGTAATAGCATCAGGTCTTTTACATATGTATAAAAAAAATGACCCTTTAGGAATTTACCATTGTCATTCTCTCACTGTACCCAGATGCTATAGCAACTGTTGCCCAGTTATTTCATGTCTATCATCACTACAATGTAAATTTTAGGCAATGGATCATCTCCATGCTATGCTGCTGTTAAAAGAAGGAAAAAAAAATTATATATGTTGCTATATTATATAACTGCTTGTCTCAATGATTTTAATCATAGAAAACCTTGGAAACTCTAAATAAGCATCACTATTAGAGAAAATTTTAAGATATAACATATCTACCAAAAGGATATAACCACAAGTATGATAATTTATGAAAATGATCCAACATGGAAAATATATATGACATCAATTTTAGCATGAAATCAGACATAATTCTATCTGCACCTTGATTAACACTATGAACACAATGTTTATAAAGAAAAATGAAAATTTAAGACATTTTCTATAATTGAGTGGTGATATTTCAGACAGACTTTTTTGTTCTTTATGTCTTGGTTGTTATCTTATGCTAATTGCATGATAAATAAATAAAGAGAAGAAAAAATGCTTATAAAAGCACAACAAAAAATATACTTCATGGGTATGGAGCAGGGAGTAGGGGAATTTGAAAATGTCCTTTTGTCATAAAGATACAAGCTTTATATGGCAGTTTTAAAAATATTTGTCAGGTCCCTAAAAGTGAGTGAAAGTTATGACCAACCTGGATAGCATATTAAAAAGCAGAGACATTACTTTGCCAACAAACGTCCATCTGGTCAAGGCTATGGTTTTTCTAGTGGTCATGTATGGATGTGAGAGTTGGACTATAAAGAAAGCTGAGAGCCGAAAAATTGATGCTTTTGAACTGTGGTGTTGGAGAAGACTCTTGAGAGTCCCTTGGACTGCAAGGAGATCCAATCAGTCCATCCTAAAGGAGATAAGTCCTGGGTATTCATTGGAAGGACTGATGCTGAAGCTGAAATTCCAATACTTTGGCCACCTGATGCGAAGAGTTGACCCATTGGAAAAGACCCTGAGGCTGGGAGGGATTGGGGGCAGGAGGAGAAGGGGACAACAGAGGATGAGATGGCTGGATGGCATCACCGACTCAATGGGCATGAGTTTGAGTAAACTCCGGGAGTTGGTCATGGACAGGGAGGCCTGGCGTGCTGAGATTCATGGGGTCGCAAAGAGTCGGACACAACAACAACAGAGCGACTGAACTGAACTGAACAGATAAGTCAGTGAACCCAGGAAAATTACTGTTCTCCAAAAGCCACACATTAAGTGGTAGATTGATTTGTCAGTATCCAAGAATCCATAATGTCTTGCAGTCACATCCCCACAATTATACAAGGCCAGGAAAAGAAAAAAAAAATTAATTTTGAAAGTTCTGATGTAAACTGCATCTAATCTAGAGCAAACTTGGGCATCTGTTTCATACTGATAAGTTACTGTTTTAAAAAATATCCTTGCTTCCTTCATTAGTGCCCAAAGAGATTAACACAGAAAACAATTTCTGAGGTGCTGACTGGGAAGATACTGACTGAGTTAGGTTGGCCCCAGGTCTGTGCCTCATGTCTCTTCTGCCACAGCCATCCTAGCTTCTGCCCAGGCTACCAGAACAGAAAACTGGGAAAATTGTTATCTTTGGCAGCCATCCCTTGGGGTGAAATCCAATAGAGAGGCTAGGAAGCCAAAATTCACTCTGCCACTGACTTGTCATTGCTTCTCATTAAGCCATTTAGAGAATTAAAGCTCTCTTCTGTACCAAAAACAGCATTTGTCCCACAAATATTTGTCAAGAACCCACTGTGTGCAAGACCTTATGTTGAGCATTGATTATTTAATTTAGCTGAAATGAAAGGGCATGAGTCAATGATTGCTGAATATCATGTACACTGCCAAACTACTTCCTGATATGCAGGCAGAGAGCCCTTCCTGGAATATCAGAGCTGAAGTACTGTCATAAAAGCTACCCTCTGCCCTAAGGTAAATCCATGCTGGCCAAATGGTCATCTGGCTCACTGTTTTTCACTCAGACTATGCTTTTGGGATTCAGGGACCCACTGGTATGGGGGATTCTAAGTCTACCTCCACTTCCACCTGATTTATATAGCGGGCTTCCCTCCATTTGAACAGGTTGTTTACAACTAAGCACACACATATACACACCTAGATATCTAGATTATTTTTCAAAAATATCTCAGCAGGTGGTTTACAACTAAGCACACACATATATACACCTAGATATCTAGATTATTTTTCAAAAATATCTCAGTGTCTTTAAAAAATATAGGTTTATCTTTTTTTCCCCAGAAATATATTTCTACATTTAATTCCAGGGATTTTTAATACCTCACCCCAAATCATCATGGTACAACTTAAATATAATTTGTTCTTTTCATGCCTTCAATCAATAGTGCTGGTCATTACAATTTTTGCTGCAAGAACTGTCTTATACCCTTAAATGCAGCTAGCTTTGAAGTTTCCAATTAGCCTATTCCTGTCCTTGCCAAATACTTACAAATTTCAGATTGGGTCTAATTTTCCACCATTTAGTTCTCTCTGGGCTCACTCTCCTTTAGGTTCTCCCTACATCCAAAACATGATTGTGCATGTGCATGTTCAGTCATGTCTGACTCTTTGTGATTCTATGAACTGCATTCTGCTAGGCTCTTCTGTCCATGGAATTTTCCACGCCGGAATTTTCCACGCAGGGTTGACTTTTCCTTCTCTAGGGGATCTTCTCAACCCAGGAATCAAACCCGTGCCTCTTGAATTGGCAGGCAGGTTCTTTACCACTGGAAGACCTGGGAAGCCCAACATGTTAGAGTTACACTAATCAGAGATGGGTTTGATCCCTGGTTCAGGAAGATTCCCTGGAATAGGAAATGGTAGAGAGTCAGAAAAGCTAGGTTCTCGGTCCAGTGATGGGGACTCTGCCCTTTCACTGTAGGGGGCACAGGTTCAATCCCTGGTCAGGGGACTAAGATCCTGCATGCCACACAGCTTGTCAAAAAAAAAAAAAGAAAAGAAAAGAAAGAAATACAGAAAGAAAAGCCAGGTTCTGATATGTATTTTTATACAAATCTGATGTGAGGCATTTGACAACTCAAAACGTCTATGGCCTCAGATTTCCTACTCTGTTAAGTACAAGTGGAACAGAGCAAGATCCCTGAGATTCTTTTATCAAGCTTCTGGTTAGCTGTGAATATCAGAGAGGCTATGCACCTACCCATAAACAGTGATACTAAGACAAATAATTTAGTTATTTGCAGATTAACACCAAATTCCCTTAGTAAAACCCAATACCTCTACATTGATGTAAGACTTCAGATTTATTATCCCTGGAAGAGAGAAGTAAAGCCGACTTCTATTCACAGTTGAGAATATATGACTTATTGCAATTCCGTCTCTAAAAGCAGTTTGAGAAAGCTATAAAACCACTAGGAGGACTAGGGTAGTACTGAGTATATTATAGATACTCAAAAACAGTTGTTCTGTGAATGATGACTCAAAAAAGGGACAGAGGGTGTTATGATAAAAAGTGAAAAAAAAGTTATGATGAGGCTGACATACTGGTATCTCTGTTCACTGATGTATCTCAGTGAGTAAGATGGGAATACTGAATGAGTAAGAAAAGACAGAAAAAGTTAAAAGATTTAAATGATAAGTTCTAGTCCTTCCCAATTTTGTTAAGAGTATGCCCTGATTAAGAGTATGCACTAATCATTTTCATGACCTAGAACTAAAGTCACAAAAGTTCCAAATAAATAGACTTCTACACAGAGAAAAAAAATGAGTGATCTACACAAATTACAGTGACAAATACATGTTGCCTAGACTAGGGCACCACTTTAGACTACCAGATATCTAAATGAAAATACATATTCAGAAGTTTGAAAGGTAAGACACAAAACTGTCTCCTCAAAATAGTAGAATATAAACAGTACAAATAAAAAAACATAGATATAAAAAATCATCACAGAGCAATGTTTTTGTATAAAAGATCTGATTTTAATTGAGTATAAGGTAAACTAAGGACTTCCCTAGTGGTTCAGAAGTGAAGAATCTGCCTGCAATGCAAGAGATTGGGTTTGATCCCTGGTCAGGAAGACCCCCTGGAGAAGGGAATGGTTACCCCTCCAGTGTTCCAGCCTGGAGACTTCCATGGACAGAGGACTCTTGTGGATTCCATGGGATCACAAAGAGTCAGACACAACTGAGCAACTAACATGCACACACACACACAAAATGTAAAGTACACTTTTTAGTTGCCATAATAATAATTAAAAAAAGACTTATTTCTAGCCTTTAAACTTGAAACAAGGTTTACAAATCCTTTGAAATAAGTTTAATCTCTGGTTGAAGTTGTCAAAAATAATTTACATGAAATTCTGCAGGGATAAAGGTCTACTGCCATAAGAAATGTATACATATTTGTGCCTTGTGGGATCTTAGTTCCCCAACCATGGGCTGAACCTTGGGCCCAGGGCAGTGAAAGCGCCAAGTCCTAACCACTGGAATGCCAGGGAATTCCCTGCCACAAGAAATTGTAAGTATTTTCATTTCTTGGTTTCAATTGGAATGGCAAAAAAAAAAAAAAAATAGTGCAATTTAAATGGTTAAAAGTGTGAATTTCTTTGGAACAAACATATCATGATATTTGCCTTTGTAAGTATCAAGTTTGGATTATTTTGAAGATATTTTCTATTTTTCTGACTTTCACAGCCCTATGGTCAGGTAAACATGAATGCACAGCAAAGCAGGCATTCAGTATCTGTAATTACACAATTGCTATAGGGCTCAGAGAAGATACCAAGTCAGACAGCTTAATTTTTATATGAGGTCCACTACAGGGTGAAAAATGTTCTGGCAAGGACAATTCAAAGATCTGTGTAATCCTGAAAACTGGAAACAGAACTTTTCATTAGTATCGACCAGGAGGAATCTTGAACAAGCATTTTTAAATAACAGCATTCCTTTTCCATAGCCTAGAATGCTTTTTGCTGACTTTCTCCCATGACATTAAAGTCTGTCTAAATGACTGTAGAACATGGAACACTGGTGCACTGTCCTCCATGTATGGGATCACTAAATGGTCATTACTGGGCCAGGCTTTGATAAGCATGACGACTATCATGTCCATATGTCTGGCCCACGGCTAATACCAGCACTCCTGGTGTAAGGGTCTGCTTGAGTTATCCTGGTAGCTACACAGGACCTAAAAATTTCTTTCACTGGGTTGCTACTGTTTGGCACAACATCTGCAAGACAATGTGTTAGAGAAAAGCATGAGAACAGAAGGGGAATATGATGGAAAAGACAGGAAAATAGGTTATAAACCTGTATAGAAATGCAACCACATAAGACTTACATGACCTTGTCAAAACAGACTGTAGATGTTGTGCTCTTACCAAAGTTACAAACTAGCCTAGACAACATTGGTCATATTTCAGTGAAGACAGGAAAGGAGAATGTGGAAGACCAACATCAATCCCTCAAAAGCAGAATATTCTGTAATTAGGATTATGAGAGCAAGACACCCAAAGGCCCTGGAACTTCCCTTTGTTCTTTCAGTTTCCCAGGATGACCATGAGGTTTAGAAGACCTTTACAGGCCCACAGAGAAACCCTTTGATACTCTCTTCCTTCTGCACACATTGGTTGAAAAGCATTGAGGAAACATATACTCCCCAGCTGTCCATACACTCTCTTACCTGCCTGCTATGCCAAACTCTACTTAGTTAAACAGAAATTCCCATTCACTTAGATGCAAAAAATGTAGCTAAGGAAATTCCCTGGTAGTCCAGTGGTTAGGACTCCATGCTTCCACTACCAGGGGCATACGTTCAATCAGTGGCCAAATGCAGCCAACCTCTAGCAAAGCAATATTCAGTGTTTGGGCACTAGACTCAGAATACCTGGGTCTGAATCCCAGTTCTATCACTTACTAGGCTACCTAGCCTTGAATAAATTATTTAAATTTCTTTAAGCTTCAGTTTCCTCTTCTATACAAGCTTCCCGCAGGATTCAGTGTTTTGGATGCAGTAGATTTCTAAGTGTTAACTGCTGCTGTCATTAATGAAAGGTTCTCACTGTGTAACAGGGAAGAGCAAACTCTGATTCCATGTTGGATCTGTTTATTTCACTTTAATCTTTGCTTTTCCTTGCTTTTGTTATTATAATCACTAAAAGGAAGCTGTCTATAGGATCTGCTATGGGAACCCTGCCCCCTCTGCCTGAATGTTACAGTGCCTTTGTTCAGCTCAGAAGGAAACATTCTGACTCTGCCCACATGTGAACTGGCTGCAGAAAAGGAGAAATTAACACATCCTCTCCCTAATGCTGGCCAAGGCCGGAGATAGTTTGAAAGACTAATGGACTTCCCAGTTGACACAGTGGTAAAGAATCTGCCTGCCAATGCAGAAGACATAAGAGATGATCCCTGGGTTGGAAAGATCCCCTCGAGAAAGAAATGGCAACCCACTCTAGTATTCTTGCCTGGAAAATTCCACGGTCAGATGAGCCTAGCGGGCTACAGTCCATCAGGTCACAAAGAATCAGACACAACTAAGTGCACATACACACACATTGGCCTTTTTACTTTACTTCCTTACCTCTTCTTCACCTCTGTTCTATAAAAGAAACTGGCATCTAGACCACCCCCTCTAAGATGGTACCTAGGACATCAGTCTGCCATCTTCTCGAACCTCCAGCTTTCTGAATAAAGTCACTATTCCTTGCTTCAACATCTCATGTCCCAATATTGGTCTGTTGTGCAATGAACAGACAGAGTTTGGATTCATTAACAACTGCATGAACACATTATTTTCCAAAGACTTTAAAAGCAATTAAATCAAAGCTGACAAGGGCTCAGATATAAACTGCTTCACTCATATTGTAAAAGTAAGATAAAGTATAATTTGGAATTTTTTAAATTGTATGTATTTAGAGTTAGGATCAAAAGAAGAAAAAGAAAACAGAAGACTTTAGGGGCAGGTAAAAAGTGATTTTCTCTGCATTAGGGAAAAATGTGAATCAGAAGCTGAGTTCATGTCACTCAGCAATAACAACACTTTCAGAGTGTCTTAGGCAAATCATTTGAATTATCTAGAACACTGAAGCCACTTGAAAGCAAAAATATCTTCATGTTCACCTTAAAGAGATGTATTGAGAACAAAGCACAATATATGACATTTATCTGGTCAAATAACGCTTTAAAAAAATCACAGTAGAAATATTATGAGAGTCATTTTTCATTGGTCATTAGATTAAAAAAATTTAAAAAATAAAGCAAGTGATTTCAGAAGGGAAGACACATACATTTCCCGGGTCACTGAAGGGACCTGCTGGTTTTCTGTAGCTTATAGTTTGCAAGACATTTTGGATGAGAATTCCTTCTATTCTTTGAGCCACATGGAAGCATCACTTTGGCATTAACACTATGCAAATATGATCTCAGCTAGGTATGCCATACTAATTGCCACAGTTGTAGGCTTTTGGCACCTTATACAAAATGATTATTGCTTTGCTTGCTTTCATAATTATATGTTTTCCATATTGTAATTTCAGAGTATATTGAGCAAAATTGTAACAAAAACAAACCTAGTGCATTCATCCTTCAAAAGAAACAGAACAAGTGAGAACAACAAAGGGCTCAGAAGATTTCTGTGGACCCCTGAGGTGGTAACAAGAGAATCTAAAGGAAAATTGTTCTGCCTTTCAGTAAATGACTAATCCGGCACAGTGATTTTGACTCCCTTGTCCCGGAAATTTAATGAATCTTTCCAGTTTACCCATCTCCTCTCAGTGCTTGCTTGTGGATATATATTGGCCACAGTACTCTCTGGCTGGAGGAACAGTGGTGGAAGGGAAGAATAACAATATCAGGAAATAAATCAAAAGGAATCAATAAACAATCTGGGAATAGCTTAGGTTATTTGAGACTATGAAATCACTTGATTATAATACTTCAAACTCCTGATTGAGACTCATAATGTAGAACTCTAGTTCATCTTTAATTTTTTTTTAAACATATAATAGAAAATGAAATTCTATGCTGAACCAAATCAATGGGCTGTCCTGCTATATATATACACACATATATATGCCAACTGGTTTAGCTACAGAAGTTACACTGTTTTGTTAGGGGCATGAGTTTTTGTGACAGTCAGTAAACTCAGTGCCCCTATAGTAAACTCATTTTATAAATATAATCTAAGCACATTATACCCCTTTAATAAGTGATTATTTTTTGGATCACTGTCATTTTTTTATTCTTCTCATAAGAACTTTCAGAGGCTAGCAGATAAATGTCTTCTATTTACTACCCACTATGTGAAAAAGCTATTGTTACTGCAATTTGAGGCAGGCAATATTTGTAGGTCATTTGCCAGCTGTTGATGCTTCCTATTGCTGGCTCTGGCAGATGTTCAGGTTCCCTCAGCTCAATTAGCACCATCCCAAATCCACATCCTCACTGCCTCAAAGTGATTCCCAAGAGACGACACAGGATCCAAACCAGCCAAATGCACAGTCATTACCACCTTCATGGCTTCTGTTCTAAATACTTGTCTGCTTCCTACCCACCTAAGCTGAGCAGTATAGAATTTAAAGAGGCCTGAGGCCTGACCCAGAGACAGCCAAGCACCCCTTCTTGCTTCCTTTCACCATATCTCCACCCACCCTCAAGGCTTCACCTTGGCCCAGGTTAACCCTCCATTAAGCCCTGCTTGGCAAAAGACACACTCAGACCTTTAATTACCAACACTGTCTGAAAGAGAGGGCCAAAAGGTGCAAGCAAGCAGTCTTTTCTCATCTTCTCCCAAAGGCTCAGTCCTCTACAATAATAGCCCCTAGCGTTGGTCCTTTCTGGAACCCTCTCTGCTGACGTAATTTGTAGGTGACGATTCCTCTGCCCTACTCCGTGGTGCTTTTTGAATCACTCAGACAGTGCAGGTATTAAGAATCGAGTCTCTGAAGATTCCACACTTACTTTCCTTGCTTCCTTCCCGCTGGAGTCTAAACTTTGGGCTCTGCCACCCTTCAGTCTCTGCTGCAACTAGTCAACTCTGCCACTGCAGCACAAAAGCAGTCATAATACATACATAATAAATACACTAAACAGATGCATGGAGATATGTATCAACAAAACTTTATTAAAAAAACAAAACAAAACAGGGAATGGGTTGAATTTGGCCTGCAGACTATAGTCTGTCAACCCCTCGGCTGGAGGGAAGACACACAATTACAAAAGTGAGTGCAAAACTCTCAATGAGCATTAAGAGAAAACACATCTCATTTAGCTCCTGCCATTAGTGATTTCTGCCATTGGTTAGCACTTCCTACAAGGTGGCAGAAAGAATAAGTTTAAAGGGAGTAAAAAAACCTAAAATTAATGGATAAAGGGACTTCCCTGGTGGTCCAGTGGTAAAGAATCCACCTTGCAATGCAGTGGATGAGGGTTTGATTCCTGGTCAGGGAACTAAGATCCCATGGGCCTCAGAGCAACTAAGCCTGTGAGGAGCAACTATAATACTAAGCCCCCATGCCACAGTTAGAGAGTCTGGGTGCTGCAATGGAAGATCCTACATGATACAACAAAGACCTGATGCAGCCAAATAAATAAATACTTGAAAAAATTAAATTAATGGATAGATGGATTCAGTAAGAATGTCAGTTCTCTGAGATTCCTCTGCTTTGTAGCATACTTGATTTGGAAAACTTAAACTAAAAAAATCTTTATCATCATGTCATCTCATTCACTGGGCAACCTATAATCTTCAGAAAGACTGAAGACAAGTATCATAGAAGACTCTATTTACTATAATTTCCGGAATCCAGTCTACTCCTGGTGGATGAAGACAACAGGATCTTGAGAACTGTAATAAAGCATTTTGACATATTATAAACCTGAGTTTTGGCTACAGTAGGATCTAACTTGGGAATCAAAATATGTTCTGGAAGAAATGTGGTAATACTAGCAGATAGTATAAAAATATTTTTGAAGATGCTTACACACAAAACCTCTAATTTTTTTAAGTGAGCATCTTTAGCTCATTAAAATGAATATCTCAGAGAGAATAAGACTTGGAACATAATTCACAATGGTAAATACAATTGCTGACTGCTTTTGGCTTTGAATAATTATACTGGAAAAAATAGTTTTTCCCAGCAGCTGTCAGAACTGTCTGAAGTGTGGGCATACGAGACGTGTGCATAATGCTGTGTACATACAACCCAGATACCCCATCCTACTCCCAAGCTGCACATACTTCCAGCGCCCCAGTCCTGAGTGTAAGGAGCACAGGAATAACAATCAAGACTGTGTCAGCTGCAATGAAAACAGTATATGGTGTTTCCCCCTCATTATGTATTTTTCTGTTCTCTCTAGATAAAACTGCAGCTTCTCACAGAAAGACAGAACCAGTGCATATCACCTAGGGGAGGTCATTCCAGTCTCAGGGAGAAACTGGACATTGGATTTTCTTCTTTTTCCTCCCATCTCTCTCCGAGAGGCCTGGACAATTCATTGCTAGCTAATGCTTCAATGCGTAAAATCCTTCATTTAAGTGGATTCAAGGGAAATGAAATATAATTAAGCCAGAATCAGTCTCATTTTAGCGACTTGCTAACCCCTCTAATAAAGGTTACTAATAGATAAGACAGAAATGACTGCCTAAATGAATATGCTTAATGCCTCTGGACTTTATTGCCCGTGTGAACTCAGAATCTGAGTAAAATAATCATAAGTTCGACATAAAACTTCAACACTGCAGAACTCTTAGGAGCTAGATGAATCATGAATCTTCAAGAATCATGAATATCCATGGTAAACAGACACTCTGATATTTTTAAGAGTCCATGTTGGTACCAGGCTACATATCAGGGCTCAAAAATACCCATAACTGAGGGGTAGGAGGTCATTACAACCTTCTGAAATGAAGGTTAAACAAACAAAATAAAATGTAAAACTGCTTCATATTATTTTCATGTTCCAACAACTCCTAAGAAAGAGACAAACATAGATTTTTTTAAAAAGTGAGGAATTAATCGGACTTCCCAGGTGGCTCAGTGGTAAAGAATCTGCCTGTCAATACAGGAGATACAAGTTTGGTCTCTGGGTTGGGAAGATTCCTCTGGAGGAGGAAATTGCAATCCATCCCGTATTCTTGCCTGGGAAATCCCATAGACAGAGGAACCTGGCGGGCTACAGTCCATGAGGTCACGAAAGAACCAGACATGACTTAGTGACTAAACAACAACAACAAAGGATTTAAATAAGTTATTTCCTAGATGTAAAATAGTGTCTCCCATTTTCATTTTGTTGCTAATTTTCTTCAGTCCCATCATAACTCTAGGAAAAATTATGAGAATCATTAATAAAGCTGGCTAAAATAGTGGCCTTTGTTCTAACTCTGCTTCTTTAAGGATTAAAGGCATTCCATAGAGAATGTAGAGAAAAAAATGAAATTGGTTAGGGATGTAGGAATCCTTTGTGAAGAGGATAAATCAGAAAACCTATCAAGTTTACCCAATTCTTTCCATTGGGATTATTTTCTTTCCTAAATAGTGTTACTGCTTGAACTCACAATGTTGGAGTCTCTGTTTCTTTCTGTTTTGCTTGCACAATCAAACCTAACAGATAATAATATCCTTCTTGCTAATAGGAAAGAAAAAATCATTTAAATTAGGAACCTGAGATATATCAACTCTGTTGATAGAAATTCTCCTACTAAATAATGATGCCAGTAACTACTTACTGAATCTAAGCTCGGAAAACTCCTAGGAGTGAATTTTTTCCCCCTAAATTAATGCTGCATAGTATCTTGACAGGTATTTAATTCCTTTGGCTAAAACAATCCCTCATCCACATCTCTGACAAAAAACACTAAGACTGAAACACCAGTTCCCAGTTCCTTGCAGGTGTCCTAACAGCACCTGCACAGGTGGGGTCCCTGGCTTTACAGCCAGGAGATCTCTTGGCAAGACCCTAGCCGGAAATCATATCCTGCCACCCACCTGAAGACAACCATCAGCCAACAAAACACAGGAAAGAAGAGTGCTCCCTAGACAGAAGGTGCTTTTCTTATTCACAGGAAACCAGAAATTCAATTTCAGGCTTGCTGCTATCTGGAGGATCCAATAGACAAAACAAAACATAAAACAGGATATAAATAAATGCCCATATGAACCTCCAGCTCACATCTTCCACCTATCTGCTTGTAGAAAGAAGAACTAGAGATGAGCCAAAGAATGAGATGCAATAATTCCAAGGTCTGGTTGAGACCGAGGGAACAGCCCACACAAAGGACTGGAGCTAATGGAGAACTAGACGGCATGGAGCTTGAGAGAATCTAGCTCAGCTGGGACTGAGAGAAGGAAGAACGACATGGCAAGCGACAAAGGGAAAGGAAGTAGACAGGTCTATTTGAAGAGCTTGGTGGTTACCTTAATGGTAATGGATGCCATGGGAGTAGAGAGTGACATGATTGGACCTACCTTTTGCAAAGCTTATCCTAAGTGCAAATGGAAGATAATATTGAACAGGAGCAAATGAGGAGTTGAGCAGAACTTTGAACAGAATACTGAAGTCACACTGCCTTCCCACATCCTCTGAATCTTAGAAAAACTCGGATAGTATAGTAGTAGAGAAAAGTTATGCCAAGAGAGGCACTCAATGATGACAAAAGAAAAGTGTCTGTCTAACTTATGGTCTGAAGCATCTGAAATGCCTGAAAGTTTCTCCATCCATAGCCACTCAGACAGAACAGAATCAGGAGCCATTATCAGAATCTCCAGGAATTTAAGGCACTTGAATTGAAGGCACTGGAGAAGAACCAAAGGGATGGTTGGAAGAGTAAAGAGGAGAGGGAAAAAATGAAATGGAAGAGTTTCTCAAATTTTCATATGAAGCCAACTCTATGTGAACTGAAAGGTGATCATAAGAGAAACTTGAAGAAATGCTGTGGCTCATCCTATGGAGCCTTGTTTTATTCTAGTTTGGCTAATGTCAAGACTTTCTTGATAAAAATGACAGCATTGGTCCTCTCTTCCGAATGTTGCATGTTTAAATAAAGACTTAATCTGGGGAGAAATATTCACACTCAGATTGGGGTAAGGAAGGAAACAGGAAAAAAGAGGCATGTGAACATATTTTTAAATGTTTCTTAGTTAAAACTCAAGAACTTGGTAATTAGTCGAGTGTGCAGAGAAGAAAGATTTAACCACACCACCCATACCTAGCTTATTCTATGGGTTCGATTTTAGTGCCATTCAGTGAAAAAATTGAAAGATAAGTCAAATTTGTGGGAGAAGATTGGTTTTTCCATGATTATACTATAATAGAAGTATCTGGGAAACAGCAAAGAGAGCCATCCATGGGGCAATTTGATATATGGAGTGGTGTACAGGCATGAAGATTCAAATGAAAATGTAAGTTTAAGAACACATATATAAGGGGCTTTACAGTAGAGATGGGATTAGGGATTACAAAGCCATTGGAATGACTCTGATAACTAAGGGAGGTTGAGTAGAAAGTAAACAGGAGAGAGGAGAAAGGAGGGGAAAGGAGAGGAGGGATCTAGAGAACCCTGATAAAATACCAACATTTGGGGGATTAGCGGAGGAGGGGGAAACCTGCTAAGGACCTAAAATGAGGCATCAGAGAGAAGCAGTAGAAAAGCCAGGTAACTTGGTATCCCATTGGCCAGGGAAGAGGCTGTTTATGAAGGGGACACTGGTCAACACTGTGGAATGCTCCAGAAAGGTCAAATAAGGTAAGGACTGTTTATTAATTTCATCAACAAAGGGGTCATCATTGACCTTGCCAAGAGAAATTCCACTCAGCTGATATGGCAAGAGGTTGAGGAGTGAATGACATACAAGGAGACAGCAAAGCACCAGGAGCTATTTCTCCAGACACTGTTTAGGTTCTCCTGTGCCTAGTACATACACAAGCACACACTAAATGATTAACAGATGGGTTTCCCTTGTAGCTCACTCGGTAAAGAATCTGCCTGCAGTGCAGGAGACCTGGGTTCGATCCCTGGGTTGGGAAGATCCCCTGGAGAAGGAAATGGCAACCCACTCCAGTATCCTTGCCTGAAAAGTCTCATGGACAGAGGAGCCTGGTGGGCTGCAGTCCCTGGGGTGGCAAAGAGTCGGGCATGACTGAGTGACTAATACTTACTTACTTATAGTAAAGTTACGCTGTATTTCAAGTCAAGTTAATTCATGTGTGTTTAATAATTGATATTAACAAATATGAAAACCCCCAAAAGAAAATATAGATTGCCTGATAAATGTCTGGTTAATCATAACCCTGGGTAAATTAATTTTTAAATAAGCAATCATATTTCCAAAGTTCCTACAAGGCTATAGAAGTAGAAAAGAGGAAAGAGAAGGTTTACTTCCTTCTCCTCCTCCCTTTAGACAAATATTTGGTTTTCTTCCTCCCTCTGCATGGTTGAAGGTAGGTGATAAATGAAACCAAATCCCCTAGGCATCCCATCCCGATTTGAAATCTGGATGCATTGATTCAAGTCTTAGTTCAAGTGCCAGAGGCTTTTCACTCACGAGCATCATACCACAAGGGGTTTCCAGTCTCGTCATTTTCAGCTGCTATGAAAAGAAACAAGTGTCTATGGGGTTCCTTCTCTAGTGATTTCATTTATATGCCTTCTGGAGAGACCACAATATGAAAAATACATAAGATGAAATAAGCAGAGGCATACCAATATACACAGAAAAGTCTATTTTTTCTTTTTTGGCTGAGCCACACAGCATGTGGGATCCTAGTTCCCCCACCAGGGATTGAACCCGTGCCCCCTTCAATGGAAGCTCAGAGTCTTAAATACTGGACCACCAGGAAAGTCCTAGAATATACTATTTTAAAAGGTTCCCCTCTGATGATCTGCAGTAGAATCGAAGACTATCCTGTCATCATTTATATCCCTACTGTCTTCATGGCTGCCCTGCTGTTATAATAGGCTGCCTAAGACTCCCACTTTTTATGAGGGTACAAAGAGAGACATTTATACTCCAACATACCAGACTGGAATTATGTATAATTCTGTTTTTCTCTCTATATGGATTTTTTTCTCCCCATCATCAGCTTGCAATTTTGTCCACACAAAGCCAAGTGTCTCAGTGATGAATGGGAGATGCAGTCAACCACCCAGCTGCTTTGTTTACACTGTGAATATCAGCAAGCATCTGGACCGTAAGTTGCAACATGCCCTTTTCCATCTTTTGCTGGTTGCTATGCAGGCACAGCCCCTGTCTGTTTTAAAACAAAGCTAGGCAGTTGCATTTTCCTTATTCTCTTTAAAATGATCGTGGCACAAGGTAAATTGGGACATGGTTTGAAAGGAAAAAAAAAAGGTTTTTGTTTTGTTTTTTCTCTAGTTCTCCCCTTGGTACTGTTCTCTTATCCTTAGACATGACACAACTAAAAAGATAGAGTAGAGTGTTTGGGTTTTTCACAATAATATGTGAAGAGAAGAAGGAAAAGGATTATGCACTTACTGATATAAAATCTTAAGGTCAAAGAAGTTAAGTGATTAGCTTAAAATTACAGCGCTATAAGTGGAAGAATTAAAATAAGAACACACACACACACACACACACACACACACACACACACAACAGGAGAGGGCCAGCTGCAGTTTCTTTTCCCAACAATAAACCCCAGGCTTTCAGAAAAGGAACATGGGAAAGGTCTTTCAAATAAAGATCTAGATTTCACTCCGGTTTGGCTAGCACCTCGCAGCCTGGGTGGTTCACTTGCTAGGATAAGTCAGACCCTAGTCTTTATGGGGTCTGATCCCTGGATACTCTTCACAGTATACGGCTGTGACTCTCATTGATCGAATTAGATTTTTTTACACTGGAATGGGCAGCAACTCAACCTGAGTGGAATCAGCATACTTTCCAGTTTGGGTTGGTTTTTCCTGCCTGCACCGCCTATCTACCTTAAGGTTCCAAGAGCTTCCACAGTGTTTGATCATCTGACAGGATCCTGTAGACTTTCAAATGGTCACAGGACCATGCAGTCCACTGGTGCTATCATTTACTATGCCATCTAGAAGATGCCAACACAGGAGAGTGATGCCATGACCTGATGAAGGCCCAGCTAAAGCCCCTGAGGAAATGGGGGCTTTTCCTCCACAATGTTATAGAACACTCTAAATCAATGACCTGCTAATGGTGCTGTCTTTTTAAAAGGTAGAAACAGATGTCTGGGAAACAAGGAGTGAAAACAGGAGTGGCCCAGCTTACCTTCACCCTCAGTGATGCACTTGAGGAATGTGTGTTTCTCTTCCACTTAACACAGGGCTCTGCAGGTTTAAAACTTCTGGTTCCCAGGCAGGAATGCTTCCATCACAGGACACAGCAAGAATGCCACTGAGCTTTAAGCTACAGGTGCTGCCCATTCACTTTATGCTTCTTGTGCTGAGACCAGTTGGCAAAGAAAGGAGTTACATCCTGGGAGGCATGGCTGGCCTAATCATCCGGGTATAAGTAGGTGAGCTATTGCACAATGAAGGCATGGAACAATCTGCTGGCACCCAGGTAAACTTGACAAGCTTCTCCCTGGCACCATTTTGATTGTAAAGAAGCAAATTCACAGCCATATGCCACGTTATCCAGAGCTCAGACCCCACAGAGACTAGGGTCTGAGTTATCTTAACAAGTAGGCTATCCAGGCTGAGGTGCTAGCCAAACCTAAGTGGAATTTAGAAAGGTTAGTAGAAAACAGAAATGTTAAGTTGTAGTCCTGTGACCAGCTGAAGCAGCCAGAGTTACAGCTCATCCCACTAACCTTCTCTTGTAAATTTTCTAGGAAAACCCTGAGAGGATACAGGAAGTGCTGTTCCCTGAGCATATTATGTGAAATTTACAGACATGACCAGCACAACTGGGGGCTGATGTGATGCTGCAGTGTCCCGTCCAGATCAACTTTAGGACTCAACCTACCACTCATTACCCTACCTCCTGTAAGTGTTGGCTGCTGATAGCTTTCACCTGAGCTTATGTCTGGGCTTCACCTTGGGTAAGGTCCATGGGTAAGGTCACCTTTGTGACCCCATGGACTGTAGCCCGCCAGGCTCCTTTGTCCATGGAATACTCCAGGCAAGAAACTGGAGTAGATTGCCATTTCCTTCTCCAGGGTATCTTCCCAACCCAGGGATCGAACCCATGTCTCCTGCATTGCAGGGGGATTCTTTACTGCTGGGCCACCAGGGAAGCCCAGGGTACACCTTCCACCCTTAAGTTTCCAGAGGCAACACATATTGGTCAGTGTGAGATTATGAAGACCTAGCTCTCTTGCCTTTGATTTCTCCCTCAGGCCATCCTAATTCCTTTATTCTGTCACTGGTGTGGTTCCCAAGAGCATTCTTAATAAACTCCCAGCAAAACCTCAGTCTGAATACTTTCCCCAGGGAATACAATATACAACATGGAGTATTACTTTAGAAACATATACATTAATACAGTTAAAGTATGTTGCTATATCTATTGTCTTCTTTATGCAAAACATCCTCATGTAGGATACTTCAAGTCCCAAGGCTGCTCAGAGTAGGTTATTGAAATGAGGACTTGAGCAAGGTAAATTGATTCAGAGGAATGGACGTCTTCTGAATCAGATGAAAAAAGAGAAGAGTCAAGTAAATCACGTTGAGATTTGAAAGCAGTGAAGATCACAGTCATAAGGGGAAAAAATGAAGATAATTTGTGAAATATGCATGATGGTGCCTTTAATCAGAGAGTTACATTGTTCATGTTGAGCAGAAGTCTATTGGATGATAACCTCTTGACTTCATAAGCCTCTGTCAAGCTAATAAGGAGCAGGGAGAGTTCATGGTGGAAAAAAGCTCACCAGGGAACAGATGGGTAGGCAGATAGCTGAGTAAGCAGGGATACACATGTGCAGATGTCTTCTTTTTGGATTCATACCATATATTTCTTCAAGATGACTCTCATTTTGTAGATTTTCAGTTTTTCAGGTCTTTAGTAAATTTTCAATATTTTTTCAGATGTTAAATAAATCATCATAGTGTCTTGTGTATAATGAATGTGGAAGCTAAGGCTGACTTTTATTAGTGAAATGTGTTTTTTTTTTGAAATGTGATTGTTTTGCACATTTTAATTTCATTTGTTCCTTGAGAGTCCCCTGGACAGCAAGGAGGTCAAATCAATCAATCCTAAAGGAAACCAACCCTGAATATTCATTGGAAGGATTGATGCTGAAGCTGAAGTTACAATACTTTGGCCACCTGATATGAAGAACTGACTCATTGGAAAAGGCCCTGATGCTGGGAAAGACAGAGGGCAAGAGGAGAAAAGGGCAACAGAGAATGAGATGGTTGGATGGCATCACTGACTCAATGGACATGAGTTTGAGCATACTCTGAGGGACAGTGAAGGACAGAAAAGCCTAGCATGTTTCAGTCCATGGGGTCGCAAAGAGTTAGACATGACTTAGCGACTGAATAGCAACAACAACAATTTTATTTGTGGCGCTAAATATTTATAACAAGTACTTGATGTTTTAGAGTACTTTAAGAAAAACATTTCCCCCTTTTTATTGGTGGAGGGATGGTAAGTCAATCTAAAGATGCACCAAGAGCTGGGACTCAAAGATGCCTAATTCTGTCTGGCTCTGAAACCTTGGGTAAGGCATCTCACACTTCGAGATCTCAGCAACTTCATCTATGAGCCAAATGATAGGGCTGGATGATTCCAAAACTCCCTTCCACTAAGATATTATGAGTGTGATGTTACAAAGTCACTAAAATGTCCTGCTAGAAAAGTTTACTGACCTAGTTTGTGTATAAAGTCATAAAATGTTAGTTGCTCAATCATGTCTGACTCTTTACGACCCCATGGACTATAGCCCTCCAGGCTACTCTGACCATGGGATTCTCTAGGCAAGAATACTGGAGTTGGTAGCCATTTCCTTCTTCAGGAGATCTTCCCAACTCAGGGATCAAATCTGGTTCTCCCGCATTGCAGTCAGATTCTTTACTGTCTGAGCCACCAGGGAAGCCTCTAGTCTGTGTATATCCAACCCTAAGGATTTACTTTTGAGGAGACCTGATCATGAATTAACATAGCACATGGGATATAGAGAAGGGAAAGGCTACTCACCCCAGTATTCTGGCTTGGAGAATTCCATGGACTACAGTCCATGGGTTCGCAAAGAGTCAGACATAACTGAGAGGGTCTTGCACTTTGGGCTTCCCCGATAGCTCAGTTCATAAAGAATCTGCTTGCAACACAGGAGACCCCAGTTCGATTCCTGGGTCAAGAAGATCCGCTGGAGAAGAGATAGGCTCCCCACTCCAGTATTTTTGGGCTTCCCTTGTGGCTTAGCTGGTAAAGAATCTGCCTGCAATGTGGGAGACCTGGGTTCAGTGCCTAGGTTGGGAAGATACCCTGGAGAAGGGAAAGGCTACTCTTTCCAGTATTCTGGCCTGGAGAATTCCATGGACTGTATAGTCCATGGGGTTACAAAAAGTCGGACACGACTAAGCGACTTTCACTTTCACATGGGATATGCAACATTTAAACTGAACATGAGGGAGATAATATCTTGATATAATCAGTAGATATCTACAAGTTCAAAGACACAAGTCTGTTAAAGAACAGCATGGGTTTCTAGTGACCTGCTCTCAGAAAGTCCCTGGTATGTGTAGCACACCAGTGGTTTTGATAAAGGCCAAACCAGTGTAGCCACTAGCTATGCCTTAAATGCCTGGGGTTAGAGCAACAAGAATCCCTTCCTTTTGGCCCTCTCCAAAAATCTCAGCTTCACTGATTCATAATCTTCCCTTTCCACCACTTTCTGCCTCCTTGTCTCAGCCTACTCCCCACTGGAGCACAGAACCCTGAAACTCAGAGATGAGAGTTACAGACATTAAGGAAGGAGGCAGAGGAAGAACCTCTAGATGAGAGAAGAGATTTTGGCTTCAAAGAATCCAAAACTCAAGCCCCCCAGACAACTCAAGAAGACTCCACAGTGGTTCAGCCCAGCTTCAGGTAAAAATAAGCCCATAGAGAAACAAATACCATATATTAACACATTTATGTGTACTCTAAAAAAAAAAAAAAAGTACAGATGAAACTATTTGCAGGGCAGGAATAGAGACAGAGATGTAGATAATGTATATGTGGACATGGGGGTCGGGTGAGGGAGAATAGGATGAACTGGGAGATTAGAACTGACATATATATATATATATATATATATATATATATATATAAGTATACTACCATGTGTAAAATGAATAGCTAGCGGGAACCTGTTTTATAGCAGAGGGAACTCAGCTCAGTGCTCTGTGATGATCTAGAGGGGTGAGATGGGGTGTGGGGTGGGGGGGAGAGATCCAAGAGGGAGGTGATACATGTATATATATAAATGATTCACTTCATTGTACAGCAGAAACTAACACAAATTTGTAGCACAATTATATTCCAATCTTTTTAAAAAGTCCACTAAAGACTTCTAGTGATGGTTAGCAAAGATGCTTTCCTCTCTTTCTGACTAAAAAGTAACAACCCAGCGAGCCATCTGTTCACTGCACCCACATCAACACTATACAGAGTTAATGAGATTTTCAGACCTGGCACTTAAAGTAGAATTGTTTGTGTCTGGTGTCCCAGCCTCTCTCTTCCATGACCTTCTTCTCTGCTCCTGACATAAGCTATCACAAATCCTCCTGCAGTCTCTTTCCCTACTCAGTCTTCCTCTGAGATCAACTTGCTTGAAATCCTTAATATATGATATGTTTACGTATCAAGCTGAAGACCTATGCACCTTTTAACACTGATCAAAGGGCTCAAAAGAAACAGATGAATCCCCATCACATAGAACAGAATGTTCACAGTCCTTCTTCGGTGTTGTGAGAGCCCTGAAATCACATCACACAGTCACCAACTAAACTTACAAACCTGCTTTAGATCATTTGTCTCTCTTTTCACTTATTTGAATCATAATGGGAATTCTGTCCCTCTTCATATCAAAGATGTTTTTAGAATCTAAGAAATTTTACCAATATGAATCAATCTCCCTTTTGCCTCATATAGGACACAGTGAAGAATGAAAGTTTCTGCAGACATGTACTGAAAGTGTTAGGTCATAGAAATTGAGAAGAGAACACAGTGAAATTATCTGTTGGATAAAATAGTAAAATACTGGTAGGCAATCTGTAATTTAGACACAAAACTTTACAGGTATGTAGACAAAGCAGAAGATAAGCTGCCAAATGACAAAACAGAATAACTCAACTGCCTGAGAGTCCTCACATCGGTAAGCTGATTTTGAATATGTGGGAGAAAAAAAATAGAAAAATAACTTTAAAATTTCCTTCAAATAAGCATTAAGAAATGGGCTATTTAAGGAAAATCTCAGACCAGAAGAACAGTGACAGTTTAAATTCCCTAACAATACCAGGAGCAATGACAAAAAGGCTTAGAGCTTCAAAGTTATTATAGGCATCACCGTACTTGTATTGAGCCTTCGGAGAGTGAGCAGCACTTACTGCTCACATATAAAAATGCCTCTTTTTTTTTTCCATCTGCTCATTGCATAGCCAAAATAATCATTGCCTGAGGGTGGGCAAATTGCATGGCTTCTAGAGCCAGCCGTCATATCCAGATTGGCTCTGTGGTTGAAATTTTGGACAGAGTGTACAGACCATAATAAAGCTTAACCATCGTGCACTGTACCTCTGATAAATAGCAAAGTTCTAGTCAAGCAAATGCAGAGCAGCAACTTGGTTAACAGTGTCCATGACAGCATCACTTCCAAGGTATAGTAATTTTATCAGTTAGTTATGAAGCCTCTAACTAAAATCATAAAATGTGTTATTCTTATACCAATAAAAGGTGATAATATAGATTAACTTTCTAAAGTATAAATTTATTTTGATATAATGAGAGATTTGGCTGTAAGTCAAATTATTAATAAATTATTCTTTCTTTTTTTTAATGTCCAAAGATATGCCCTTATCAGTATTTCCCAAATCTATTCTACTAAACAGATGTTCTATAGAGGAAAAATAACTTCCATGGCCAAAGAAGTTTGGGATATATTTCCCTCTGGTATATTCACCATCCTAATCAGAATATGAACTAGTTCTAGCGAAGACTTCTGGTAAAAAAGAAAAAAAAAAGTACAGTATTCATTTTTCTTTAACTCCAATATTTGCATAGTAATTGCTCACACCAAGTTTTTAGACATTTGGTTGCAGATGCACACTCTTTGGAAAATTTGGTGATAAAGAATCAGTCACAGGAAAAAAAAAAGCATGCTTTTTTTTTTTCCTCAAATAACTACATTCACTTTATTTCATTAAAAGTTTTTATTCAATTTCCAAGAGTTTCATATGAAAGCAAAGAACTGTCATGATAGATTCAAGTTGGAGGCATTTATGCTAATCTAAAACCAGTGAGGAAACTAGGAGAACTAAAGGGTTCTCAGCACCCATTCTGCTCTAGAAACGATTCACCTCAGGGTGAGGAGAACTTCTGAAGTGGGTTCCCATTTCCTTATTTAGAAAATGGAAAGATCATGTCATCCTACTTGGTTATAATAAACCCATAGAAAAATAGAATCCACTTTTGGTTGAAACTAGGGCCTTGCTGTAACATAATTAGCACAATTTATTTTGTGAAACTTGGCTCATTAAATGGTGGATATACAAAATTGATTTGAGAAAAAAGGGAAACAGGATACAGTTTAACTTGGTGATGAATTAATTTTCAAGTTCTTAATAACATTATTAATTCATGGCTGAATAAACTGTATTCTTCTGGCTTATGTTTGATTTATATTTGAAGGTAGAATATTTTTTAAATAATATTTCTACAAAGAAGGACTAAATGAGAATTATTCATATCTTTTTAAAATTCTGAAAACAGCAATGAAATAGGTACAATTATGCAGAGATTTAAGATAATCATTTTATTCTGAAAGAACACCTATAGGAAATTAATCATGAAGCTAAAAGAATACAGTAAGTTGTAAAAGTCCACTGTTTTTAAATTAAAGACTATACTTATATTAGAATATGGCATTGGAATCCAGGGGGATGGCAAACTGAATAATTTAGCTTTTACATATTTTATATGGGTCTATTAAAAAGTTACACAATGAACTGCATTATTTCAAAATACCTATCTCCAAAACAAAATGTTAAATTCATATAATAGTCTTAAAAACTAACAAAAGTTGGTTTTATCAGAAATCAATATAATGCATTTAATTATGTACATTGCAGTCTTTATATTCCCTTTTTTTTTCCCTTTATATTTAATCTGATGACTTTTGAAATAATCAACTATTATCTTAGAACACACTTATTACACTTTGCATTAAGTGAACATTACTGCACGATCAAAAAACTAAGATCGTGGCTTCTGGTCCCATCACTTCATGGCAAATAGATGGGGAAACAATGAAAACAGTGAAAAGCTTTGTTTTTGGGGGGCTCTAAAATCACTGCAGATGGTTACTACAGCCATGAAATTAAAAGGCGCTTGCTCCTTAGAAGAAAAGTTATGACCAAACTAGACAGCATATTAAAAAGGAGAGACATTACTTTGCCAATGAAGGTCCGTCTAGTCAAATCTCTGGCTTTTCCAGGAGTCATGTATGGATGTGAGTGTTGGACTATAAAGAAAGCTGAGCGCGGAAGAATTGATGCTTTTCAACTGAGGTGTTGGAGAAGACTCTTTAAGAGTCCCTTGGACAGCAAGGAGATCCAACCAGTCCATCCTAAAGGAAATCAGTCCTGAATAATCATTAGAAGGACTGATGCTGAAGCTGAAACGCCAGTCCTTTGGCCACCTGATGCAAAGAACTGACTCACTGGAAAAGACCCTGCTGCTGGGAAAGATTGAAGGCAGGAGGAGAAGGGAACGACAGAGGATGAGATGGTAGGATGGAATCATGGATTCAATGGATATGAGTTTGAGCGAGCTCCGGGTGTTGGCCATGGACAGGGAAGCCCGGTGTGCTGCAGTTCATGGGGTTGCAAAGAGTCAGACTGAGCAACTGAATTGAACTGAACTGCAGTGTTAATCGGAGAAGGCGATGGCACCCCACTCCAGTACTCTTGCCTGGAAAATCCCATGGACGGAGGAGCCTGGTAGGCTGCAGTCCATGGGTCGCTAAGAGTCGGACATGACTGAGCGAATTCATTCTCACTTTTTACTTTCATGCTTTGGAGAAGGAAATGGCAACCCACTCCAGTGTTCTTGCCTGGAGAATCCCAGGGATGGGGGAGCCTGGTGGGCTGCCGTCTATGGGGTCGCACAGGGTCGGACACGACTCAAGTGACTTAGCAGCAGCAGCAGCAGTGTTAATAGAGATATTCTGTTAGAAATTCCCTGCTTTTTCACAGAGACAGGACATTTGTGTATATTTTAGGTCCCTTATTCAGATGATAATGTAGTTTGGATATTTTTCCAGTCAGTGAAAAAAATCAGCTTCATTTTTAAACACAAATTTTCAGTATACTTTAGGATTTGTGTGAATCATAATTGATACATATTTTGATTGTTTCCAGAATTTGTGTGTGTGGTTGTCACAAATGTGTTGTGATGGTCATCCTCTTAAGCTACCTCTTTATGTTTTTGTCCATATCTTACATGTTATTTTTCCTTATTAATTTATGAATCCATTCTTAAAAATAAAATTAGCCCTTTCTCATATGCTTTTTCAATTACTGTTTCCCATGGCTGCCATTCATGTTTTGACTTCAATTTTTGTTTTGATTGAAGGATTTAATCTTTATGCCCTCAAATTTTTTAGTCTCTCTTTTATGACTTACAAATTTTGTGTCATGCTTAGAAGGCCTTTACTACAGCAATATCCTAATGTTTTACTCCATTGCTTTTATTATTTTATTTTTTATGGTATAACATTTGATTCATAGGAAATTCATTTTAGCACAAGAAATGAGGTAAAGATCTCAGGTTAGTTCTACAAATGTTAAGGCAATTTATTGAACACAATTAATTAAATGATCTGTTCCTTTCCCATTTATTTGAATCTTGCCTTAATCATATATTAAATCTTCATATATTTTGACTTTTATTTCGATACTCTTCAGTCTTTCCTTAAAATCAGTAACAAATTCTTTAACGTTCTCTAGCTTTATACTTTATGTTAACATCTGGTAAGGTTTATTTTCCAACATTAATCTCATTTACAATCTTTCATTTTAATCTCACTATTTATTTTTCCAAATGAAATTTATTATCACTTTGCAAATTTTCTTAAAAGCAATTTTGCTGGTATTTATTTTGAAAGGAATATATTAAATGTACAGATTTGAGAAAAATATACATTTTTAACATAGATTATTCTTATCTAAAGCACATCTTCTTTCTTTAATATTTCTTTACTACCCTTAGAAAAAATTTCACGTTTTTCATAATAGTTCTACATATTGATTATTATTTGCAGAATTGTATATTAAACATTTTATTCCATTATGTTTTTATTTTACTTTTTGCATGTCATGTAGCATGTGGGACCTTAGTTCCCCTAGAAGGGATTGAATCTGTATTGGAAACCCAGAGTTTTAACCACTGGACCAGCAGGGGCCTTGCTTTAAATTTTAATAATATATTTTATTCAACCCAAGATGTCTAAACATCTTTTTAACATGCAATCAACATAAAACATGATTAATGAGATTTTTTAAAAAATACTGAGTCTTCAAAATCCAGCATGTATTTTACACTCAGAGCCCACCTCAGTTTGGGCTAGCTATATTTCAAGAGCTCAAAAGCCATAGATAGTTAGTAGTTATCATATTGGTCAGTATAGTACGGACAATTCTCATTTATAGTTGAGCTCGGAGTGCTGTTATGCAGAATTTTGAGGTCTATCTGAATTTTTCTCTTTTGGAAATGATTAGCTTCTTCTGATGCCTGAATATTTATTCATTCTTGAAATTCATAAACTTAAAGGACATATATCCATGTAAGGAATTCTATACCTAATACTCATGTTCATTCACCATGCAGATGCAGTTCTTCATTTTAAGAAGAGCTTCTTAGTTTAATAATATATCTCTGTAATACTGTTTTTCTTATTTTACATGTTGCATAGAACATAGAGAAACTATGTGGCTCTAAAGTGATAGCTTTGTCTATAGAAAACTGATTATGTGTTTTTAATGTTAATTCACTACATTATTTTTATAATAGTTTTAAGTTGATTCTTTTAGGGTTTTCAAGTTTAATATTGCTATTGCTTGCAAAATAAACATTTAGGCCATACTTTTCAGTATTCATAAATATAAATATACTTTTGTCTAATGAATCAAATGGTGATATTTTAAGAAAATAATAAATAATAATGATGTAGAAGAGCATCTTTGTATTTCTCCTAAATGTAACAGGAATATCTTAATGTTCCAATATTTAGCCTGATGCTTGCTTTTGAATTAGACATGCATTAATCCCATGCCAACAAGTTTCTATTTCCATTTTAAAAGTGCTATATTAAAGATAAATATTGCTTTAAAGCAAATCATTTTTTATCAATTATTAAATTGCATCTTTAATATGGTAAATTATATAATAGTTTTTCCAAATGTTAAGGCATCCTTCACATAGATCTAATTCTACTTGCCAATAATTTGTTTTGCATTTTTGTGTTTATGGTTTAGTAAAGTGATTTTTGTTTTTCTCTTTCTATTATCATTAATCTGATTGTGATACCAGTTTAAGCCTTTTATGCAAGAAAAATTATTTAAAATAACTAGAATTATTACTTTCTAAAGCTTTAAATTATTTGGGAGACTTAACTTGTAAAATCTTCTAAGTGTGATGTTTCTGGGGAATGAAGGTTTTCTTAATTTCCACCTTGGATTTTGGGGCTAGTTTTCCTACATCTTTTTGAGTTAATTCTAGCATTTATGGAATTTTTTAATCAGAAAAACTTTTGTTTTGTCTAAGTTTTCAAATAGTATTAGAATATATAGGATACTCATTTATACCTAACTTTATTTTTTTCTCTATGTGCAGTTGTTTATTTCCTAAACTTTGTTTCAAACTTAATATATTTTCCATTATCAAAAACTCTATGAACAATAAATACCGGCAAGGGTGCTGAGAAAAGAAAACCTTTCTGCTTTGTTAGTGCAGATGTAAGTTGGTACAACCATTATGGAAACCGGTATGGAGGTTCTTTAAAAAAACTGAAAGTAGGAACTACCAAATGACCTACAAATCGCACTCCTGAGCATATGAAAGTGAAAGTTGCTGAGTCATGTGCCACTTTTTGCGACCCCATGGACTATACATTCCATGGAATTCTCCAGGCCAGAATACTGGAGTGGGTAGCCTTTTCCTTCTCCAGGGGGTCTTCCCAACCCAGTGACCTAACCCAGGTCTCTCACATTGCAGGTGGATTCTTTACCAGCTGAGCCACAAGGAAGGCCCAAGAATACTGGAGTGGGTAGCCTATCCACAGAAAACTCTAATTCCAAAAGATACATGCTCCCCAATGTTTATAACAACACTATTTACAATAGCCAAGACATGGAAGCAACCTAAATGTCCATCAACAGATGAATGGATAAATAAAACATGGTACTTATATACAGTAGAATATAATTCAGCCATAAAAAGAATGAATTAATGCCATTTGCAGCAATATGAATGGACCTAGAGATTATCTTAACACTAAGTAAAGTAAGTCAGAGAAAGTCAGCTACCATATGATATTGCTTATATGTGGAATCTAAAAAGAAATGATAAAAATGAACTGACAGAATAGAAACAGAGTCACAAATGTTGAAAACAAACATGGTTACCAGGGGAAAAGGGGAGGGAGGATAAATTGGGAGACCGGGATTGACATGTACACACTACTATATATAAAATAGATAACTAACAATGACTTAGTGTACAACAGAGGGAACTCTATTCAATACTCTGTAATGATCTATACGGGAAAATAATATTTAAAAAAGTGGATATATGTGTATGTATAACCAACTCACTTTGCTGCACAGCAGAACTAATACAACATTGTAAATCAACTCTACTCCAAAAAAAATTTTTTAAAAAGAAATAATCAAACTCCTCATTAAAGAAAATAGATTCATAAAAAAGCTCATTTAATATATTTTATCTCTTTTTCCTTTTTAAAGAACCAAGTCTTGAATTCATCTACAGGCTCTATTTTGTTGTATATAAATTGATGCTTTCATTTTGTTAAATAATTTCTTCTACTTTCCTTAGTTTCTCTTTGTTGATTTGAATGATTTATTCACCTTATTAATCTTTCTTATTGAAGACTTCAAGGCTATGGGAATTGTGCTGTAATTAACTGTAGATATACCCCATTTGTTCTGAGGCTTATTGTTTTTATTTTCATTATTTTATGGATATTGCACAATCAAGTTTTGAATTTTCTTATTTTACCAATGAGGTTTTTAACAGAAATTTGTTATGAAAGTCACCTGTCTTATTTTGTTGGTTTGATTTATATTCTGGGATGGTTGTACTAGATTTAATTTAAATATATCACAGATACCCAAACCAAACCAAACTCTTGTTGAACCATTACTGAATTTCAGATAGCCACTGGCAAATCTTGGAAGTGGAAGATTTATATTCCACAAAATGAAAACAATAGTACTGACCTCACTGGTATTCTGTGTAGAACTTATTTAACTAAAGCCCACAGATAATGCTTCACATCCATTTATCATATTTAACTTTTCTCCAGAGCACTTTTTACCACCTAAAATTTATATATTTTTCTTTTATGTGTGCTTATTTTGTGCCGCGCCCAACAATAATAGAAGCTCTATTGGATTTAAGAACAGACTCAAATATTTATACTTCTTACTTAAATTTAATATCATTTTGTCAGATGTGTCAAAATGTAGGTATTTTATGAGGACTGCATTAGTTACATACCTTATTTAGGATTTACAATCTTTGAAATCTAAGTTATGCATAGCAGATACCCAATGTGTATTTATAAATATATTTCTTTAATGAAATATATGAGAAGTATCAGAGAGACCTATTATGAAGACATAGCTTGCTGCTCACCTACTCAGATACAGAGTCTATTAGTGCACAACCTGGTCTATATCTGTTCATTTCACATATCATTTGGTGAACAGCAGTAGCTCAACATATGTTGGTTTCCTCTCTATCAGTCAAAGGAACAGAACTGGCCTCAAGAAGCTCCCATCTCTTAAACAGATAGTTTTATGTCTATATACTCATTATCAGACTGGAGGGGATAAACAGAATTTTTATTTTTTAAACAGAAAATTCTAAATAGTCAAATTTTATTTTGACCTTGAGCAAGTCCTTTATAGAGCCTCATATATATATATACACATATATATGTGTATATATGTATATATGTGTGTATATACATGTATATTTATATATATATATATAAACTGTCAAACCAATCAAGTCAATCAGATCAAGTTTCATTACCTTGTCATTTAACTTAAGTAAATGGAAAGTCAATGGGATGACTAAATCTTATAATGAATGAAATAACATATAATGGGAACTTGCTTCCAATTGTGATTAATGCAATTGTGTAGGTGAGCTCAAGCTAAATTTCTCAGGATTCATTTGATTTGAAGTGAATAATACTATACAAGGCTCATGTAAAATCAGTACTTAGGGATCTGAGTGATACTGATTGGCTTCTCAGATATGTACTTAAGCCAAGGTTTCTGAATCTAGGCTCTCAATCTCGTCAGCCTCTCTGCAGGTAGTCATATTCTGTGGAGTTGATTCATAATGACCAAACTCAGAAAGCAACCTGGTAGTAGGGGGAAGATATATTCACTTCAGATAGGACTGCACTATCTCAAAACCACAGGGGCTGCAAACCAAAACCATTCATGCCCTTCAATAATATGTTTCTTCTGAGTTGAAGAAACTGGTTCTTATAGAATCCATAGGCATGTTTTATTGTTCATTTATTGTTGATTAGATTATGAAACATCATGCTTTCTCATTAGATTTAGGAGATACCTCTGCAGTACACATTAACAAAATATCTCTTGAAGTGACCTGCTTCAAATTTACTTATCCATCCATTTATTTTTCCTTCATTTTTTCCTTATTTTTTCTGTTCATTCACTCATTGAAGAATAACTATCTGCTGCATGACAGAACTTATGCCAGGCACTGATGAAAGAGTAGTAAAGCGCAGTCTCTGCTTTAAGAAGGTCACAGTCTGGAGGGGAAGACAGACATATAAAAAGATAATTTACAATATGGTGTGACAAATGCTTTGACAGGGTGCTACAGAGCATATTGTAGCTGTATCAACTAATCAGTTTTTTTTTTTTTTTTTAATTCCATTTTGCAATTTAAGTGGAAGTCTTTCTGGGGGAAGAGGTCAAGGTTGAAACCATCTAAACACTAACTGTACCATGCACTTTTAGGGGCAAGAAGAACTATTACCCACCAAACTTTATATTCAGCTACAGGAATCATTTTCACCTTGGCAAAATAATAATATTAATAATTACCTAAAGGTAAAAGTAGAACTTAAAGCAGGCAAACTCATACCCGATAGGCTGTATTTCCCAGGTCCCTGTAACCCAACTGAAAATCACCACCATCTCTGATAACTTAGAACTAGTATTCACATTTTCATGATGAAAATCAACATTACCCTGTCTAGTCAGTTGCCTATGCATCAATTGTCTAGTCCAGTTGTCTTTAACACCAAACTCTGGCAATAGTCTAAGACCTCAATATCAAAGATTGAGGAGCTACCCAAATTCTCCATGACTCTTCTTATATACTATAAGACAAACTAGGAAAAATGTGAGGACAAAATAATAAAGAAGTGATTATGAAAAGGCCAACACTTGGTGCCATACATGGCAGCAGACTTTAACTTACCATGAAGGCCAATGTTCACAGTCTGCCCAGACAAAGCAAGCCACCAAATAGTAGGGGAAGGACTTCAAAGGCAAGGTACAATGAAAGAGTAAAACACATTTTATATCTGAGAATGTATCTGTGCTGAAAACTAAACTTCTGCCTATCTTTTTGACTTTGACATAAAAGAACAGGCTCATTTGAAAAGGTGTTGTTCTACCAAGTTTCTTACCAGGGTCAGCATTTTGAAATTGCTCTCCAAAGAGAGCAAGTGTGATGTATTGTAGAACACAACCATTTTAAATTTCCTTTTGGAAGTAACCTTTTTTTTCCCTTCAGTGTAGTTGGGAATTATGCCCCATTATTGTTCAATAACCACTAAAAAGAACAGAGCAGCAATAATTCCTTTGAATTTTAAAGCTTCAAAGTAAAATTTCTTCCTATCATCTTTAGATATTTACTTCCTCATCAGCAGACCGTGTCCTCATTCTAAAATATCGCCTTTGTAAGCATAAAAGTTCCCAAAGGAGAGTATCAATGGTTATTGACTTCAAACCACTGACACAGCAAATGACATTCATCTGTTAAGAAGGAAAGGTTGAGAGACTGACACAAGGTCAGTTTCTTTTCAAAACTTATGTATGCACCCTGTCTATTCACTTCTATTTACCCCCATGAGATTGACTAGCATTCTTTCTCATAAATTCTCAGCAATAATTAGAAAACTAAATTATTTCCCATTTTGTGTCATTTTTAAGAATTATGAATTTAAGAAAACAATATGCCTTTTATGCAAAAGATAGAAAAACATTTTTCCTAGTTACTTAAAATTAGCCATATCATTCAAGTTTAAATAACCCTTACTATTCTTTGAAGGATTAAAATGCAAAATAAGTGTGAATATACATTAAAAATGGAAATTGTTTATCTTCAAAAGACTAATTTTAAAACTATCTTAATGAATTCTAGGAGGATTAAAGCACAGAGCTCTCTGTGCAGTTGCATTAACTCTTCCTAGACACTTGTTCCCATTAAAGCTATTCATCTAAATAGCCATATTTGTCTGAAATTGAAATATTTTGAAAAAAAAATTTGCAGATACATTTTTAAAATTCTTCATGTATTGAAGAGATTGCCTTTTTTTTTTTTCAAAATCATCTCTTTGATAAGCTAGGTTGATGAACATTCTCTGAAATAAAATATTTAATGGAGGCAATCATTTAAAGATTTTAGAACACAAAACTATTAGTTTCTTGAGGGCAGGAATCTTGTCTTAGTCCTTGCCTGCTAGTCCTTAATCTAGCACAGTTCCTGACACATAGTTGGATACTTAATAAATGTCATGTTAGTGGCTCAAAATAATTCTCTTTTTGTCCACTGTTAATAATAGCCAATGATTTTTGAGTGCTTGTTATGTACCAGGCACTGTAATCACCTAATATATATTAACTATTTTAATCTTCACAACAGACATGTGATATTTGGACCATTATTATCTCCATTTTATAGATGGGAAAACTAAAGTGGAGACAGGTTAGGTAACTTGCCCAAGATGTACAACTACTGTACAGTAGACCCATGATTCAACTAAGTAAAATATCCCCAGTCCTCTTATATAATCAAGACACTACACTATTTTCAATAGTAGCCAGTTGCACACTAAAAACATTTCATGTGTGTCTAATTTGTTCTGGTGGTCTTAAAATAATTTTAAAATAAGACATTGCATATTGAAAAGTTAGTTTAATATGGATAAAATACTTTAAAAATAAAATTGTAAACCAGTCAAAGTGTTATTCTAAAGTTACAACAAAATATTTGAATAGTTTTTTAATATATTTACTAATTTGTTACTTTATTGTATTTACTAAATTGTTACTTTTGTTCTAGAAGTAATCAGGTTATTTGGCTTAACTAAATTGATTTTAAATATCATTTTTCTGAAGGCAAAAAAAGTAGAATGCACTGTAGGACTGATAAAATAAAATATACTGAAATGTATAGTGCAGAGGTTTTGACTTGAACTACATGAATTCAATCCACTAACTCACTTAATACACAGACAATTAAAATTAAGATGCTATGTGTAGAAAGTGCAAGGGACAAGATGGTTCCTTCCAATGTTCAGAGTTCATAACGACCAGTAGAGGGAGGTCACTGAAGTAGTTACATGACTAGACTGGATTTTAGTACCTCCCCTTTTCTCCATTCAGGCTTCAGGTCCTACTGGTTGATTTTCATGAGGTGAGGAGTGCCCACAAAATGATAACTTTTGATTCATGAGAGCCTGAAGGAGAAATGAGAAACAAAAGAGATCTTGAGCCGCCTTGACCCTAACCTGTTTCAAGAAAAGCACTTGAACCAAATGCAAGCAGGAGCTTTCTCTCCATTTCTCTGATAAGTTCACAATGGCACTGACTCTTCTGATGATTTTCAGATTTTGAGAATTACATATTTAATACTCAGGGCAAGAAGCAGCAGCAGAAGATACTGTGGGTAATATTAGATATGAATGTTTATGGAACACTTAACACGTCAGGCACTCTCCAGCTACTCCAAATACATTAGGTCTTAAAACAATCTCCACTTCCCAGTTAACAAGCTAAAGTTTAAGGAAGTTAAGGAGCTTGCCCAAGATCACACAGCTAAATAGTGGCACTAGCGTTTCAAATCCAGGTAGCCTTAGTTTCAGAGCCTAAGGCTCTCTTAAAACCAAGAAATCTGGTGGGGAAATGGATCTCTAGGGGAACACAGGCTTTATGAACCCATATGAGAATACTCCCTGGGAATTCTCAAGAATACTTTTATGGGTACTGGAGTGGCAGTGGTAAGGGGATTTTCTGAAATGCTGAGTTCCTGCTTTAGTAGGGAAGGCAATGTCTAGGCAGAAAATGAGAATAAATTCTAATGCAAACTCCATATTTCCACATAGCAATGAGGCCTGAGGGTAGATGGGCAACACATGATTTCATATTTTATAGTTAGGGAGAAAAGCATGTGAGAATTAGCAGAAGTTAGTCAATACTGTTGTAAATGTATAAAGTTTCAGTTCTGAAGTAATGAGCTAGCTAAAAAACTGAACAATATGATTCATCTAAACCAAGGATCTGGCTTGGAAAAAGGGGACCAAATGCTTATTCAATAAGGCATTTGTACAAATATAATAAGAAAATCAAACATAGAATGCCCAGTGAAATTTAGTTAGCCATTGACATGAAAGGAATTAAAGGCAATTCCCTGTAAGTCTGATGAGATTGTGCTCAAAAAATCATTTTTCACTTGGGACGCATGCCCCTTAGAGAAAATGTTAAAAATGGTGATTGGACATTGGGCAGACCATCTATAGAAATCTATTTAACTTATAAAATACCAGAAATACAGTTTAAGATGTACTTTGAGACCCACTGCCATACACAACAATTTTTCTTTTCCCTTAAATCATATTTGGAACAAGGCAGAACTTAAGTAAATATAAATAAGAGAAAATGCATTTGAAAAATCCAACTTGGCTATGGCCCAAAGACACATCTTCTCCATCTTTTCAGCAGTGACTATGGAGATTCTGGCATCGGTGAGGGCAGATGAGCTTGTTGGATAATGACTAAGGGGAAAGTGAATTCTTTTCCCTTTGTGTGTTAAAAAGAAGAAAGTAGCCTGTTTAACCAAGTCCCACAGTCAAATTTTAAGACTTCTATAATAAGAATATAGATTTGGAGAGAGGTAGATTTTCAATGACAGAATATGAGCACATGGATCAAACTGGCCTTAAGTCATATACTTTTGGACCTTTCAGTTCTGTGACAGTAAATGAAATACCTGGTATTGTTTATCAGTTTGCTTTAAGGCATTTAATTTTCAGTTGAAAGGTTCCCAACTAATTAATACTTGAGACTCTCAAGGTGTTAAGACACTGGGTGGGAGCCTGTGATGGGGTGAAGAACAGGGATGGTTTGGGAAGAGAGAGCAGGATAACAGGTGTTAATCCAGCCTTCAAATGATATATGGAGGTAGGTCAGAGGAAAAAAACAGGAACTAGGGAAAGTTACACACAGTGGCACATGCATTCTTTCTCCACTTTTCTCTTTTTCACCACTGGGGCACTCCAGGAAAAACTGGCATTGGAAAGAAGGGAGCCTGGGACTAGTTCAGCAGCAGTCAGTATGCTGTGCGTTCCTGCCAAGTTGCTTTAGTAGTGTCCAACTCTTTGTGACCCCATGGACTATAGCCCACCAGGCTCCTCTGTCCATGGGATTTTCCAGGCAAGAGTATTGGAATGGGTTGCTATGCCCTCCTCCAGGGGATCTTCCCAACTCAGGGATCAAACCTGTGTCTCTTGCTGCTCCTGCATTGCAAGTGAATTCTTTACTACTGAGCCACCAGGGAAGCCCCAGTGTGCTGTAGGGGGTGGTTAATAGGTGTTTCTCCAAACATCAGGATAAAGTATATAGCTACAGTAGTAAAGTGGATGAAGCCTGGTAAGAAAAGTCCTTTGCAGTTACATTCTTTGCAATTACAGGGGTGCACAGATACTGATTATTAAAAAGGTGAACATTTGTCTAGGATGACTTAAATAATTAAAGACAGAACAACAGAATCTCAAGACCCGATTTTCAGAATTTGCAGCATTCTAACTAGATAGCTGCATCTGGTGTCACTGACACCATCCAAAAGTCCCGAGAAAGCATTTGAATTTCACAGAGAACTCTGACTTTCCAAAAGTCAAGAAAGCAAATAAAGGTCGTGTCACACATTTATCCAACAGGAAGTTATTAGCTATAAGCATGGAAGAAAGTAAGTCAACAGCAAAGATTAATTAAATTTGTTGCACTAGAAACAATCATTGGGGAAGCGTTTTCCAGCTACAACAAAGCACCCTGGGGGTTGGTAGGGAAGTTGCTCTATAATGTAGACTGAAAATCATCCAGTAAAGAACAGAAATTTAAGGAAGGATGGAAAATTATCAAGGACCTCTATAATGATGGCCCAAGATAAAATAGTAATAAAATAGACAGTCGATGGTCTTCGTGTGTGCATAGTCATGTCCAACTCTTTGCGACCTCATGGACTGTAGCCCACCAGGCTCCTTTGTTCATGGGATTTCCCAGGCAACAACACTGGAGTAGTTTGCCAGTTCCTCCTCAGGGGCATCTTCCCAACTCAGGGGTTGAATCCACATCTTTTGCATTGCAAGCAGATTCTTTACCACTGAGCCATCTTGGAAACCAATGAAATAGTACTCACAGACAAATGAGAAAGGAGTAATCTAAATAATCAGAGGAGCCTTCATATTAAAATATTCTATGAAGGGATTTTCCAAAACCAGAGAAAGATAATAAAGAGGAGAACCTACAAATATATATATTTTTTATACCTACAGATGAACAGGGGAGAAAAAAAATAATTCTCAGTATTGAATTTCATAGACTTACTATTTTACTGAATTTACTAATAGGATTTTACTTTTTTAGTAATAACGGGAGTCTTCTGAAATTACAAATTAAATCTCCTCAGTATGAGGACATTGCAGCATTTTTAAAAGGGAACATGTGATATGTATGAAGATGAAAAGTCCATGTGCCTCTGTGTTTAAGTGCTAATTTGATTTGGGAAGCTTTTATGCACTTAATAATTACCCCTTTTCTCCTTGTTAATTGGTTCCCAACCCCCACCAGCACCTCCCAGCAGAGGAGTAAAATGAATTTCTTTAGCACTATGTTTAGAATTGTTAACACCTCCTATGAAGTTATACTGTCCTTCACAATAGGAGCAGCTGCAGGAAGGTCTAACTTTGGCACTCACTGGGTGGTGAGAAAGAATCCCTGGATTAAAAGCAAATGACACTTTATTAAATTTCAGGCATGCTTTTTAATTAAATAAAATCTAACACTAAATTTACTACACAGATAACTAAAATCTCAGGAAGAGGGCAAAGTATTTGTCAACTGAAAAGAAATAAGAAAGATGAACTCAAAGTTGTGTGTTTTTGCATATTAGAAGCTCAGTGGTGTCTGACTTTGTGACGTTATGAACTGTAGCCAGGGCTTCCTAGGTGGCGCTAGTGGTAAAGAACCCGCCTGCCAATGCAGGAGACAGAAGAGATGCAGGTTTGATCCCTGGGTCGGGAAGATCCCCTGGAGGAGGGCATGGCAACCTATTTCAGTATTCTTGCCTGGAGAATCCCATGGACAGAGGAGCCTGGTGGGCTACAGTCCATGGTGTAGCAAAGAGTTAAACATGACTGAAATGACTTAGCACACATGCACACATGCAAGGACTGTAGCCAGCCAGACCTCTGTCCATGGGATTCTTCACACAAGAAACCGTAGTGGGTAGCCATTCCATTCTCCAGGGGATCTTCCTGACCCAGGGATCAGACCTGTCCCCTGCATTGCAGGCAGATTCTTTACTGAGTCACCAGGGAAGCCCAAACTCAAGGTCAAAGATAAGTAATTCCAAAACCTATATGTTTACCACCCTAAAGGTTGATAATCAAAACATTTTAAAACTAGTATAGGTGATGTCAGCAAGGTGGCAGAATAGGAGTTTTACACTGTCATCTCCCCACAGTGCACCAATTTTGACAACTATCCCCAAATGAGAGTATTGTGGGAATCCAGTAGGTCAGCAGAAAAGTTCCAGCATATCAATAAAACAAGAAAAGCACAGAAGAGACTCATTGGAGGGGGTAAGATGACAGCTTTGGTGGAGGGAGGAGGGTGGGAGGGGAGGGTAAGCAGACTGTAGAGTGGTCATGGATGCTTTGGTCAGTGGCTGTGCTGTGCATGTGAGGATCACCTGGTGTGTGCAGACTCTGGTGGTGGCTGGGGGCTTGCTGGACAGTGGCATCTTTTTGAACAACAAACAATGTCTCCGCATGGCATGCCAGTATGACTGGAGATCTGATGAAGGAAATCAAAGATGATGCAAACAGATGGCGAGATATACCATGTTCTTGGATTGGAAGAATCAGTATTGTCAAAATGACTATACTATCCAAAGAAATCTACAGATTCAATGCAATCTCTCAAATTACCAGGAGTATTTTTCACAGAATCAGAACAAAACAATTTACAGTTTCTATGGAAACACAAAACACCCAGAGTAGCCAAGGTGATCTTGAGAAAGAAAAACAGAGCTGGAAGAATTAAGCTCCCTGACTTCAAACTATACTACAAGCTATAGTCAAAACAGTATGGTACTGGAACAAAGAGAGAAATATAGATCAAGGGGACAGGATAGGAAGTCCAGAGATAAACTTGTGTTTATCTCTGTGTGTTATATTTGATGTATGATAAATATAATAGAGAAAAGATAGTCTCTTTAATAAGTAGTCTTGGGAAAACTGGACAGCTGCAAGTAAAAGAATGAAATTAGAACATTCTGTAATACCACACACAATAAATAAAATGGATTAAAGATCTAAATGTGAGTGAAAGTCACTCAGTCATGTCTGATTCTTTGTGATCCCATGGACTATACATTCCATGGAATTCTCTGGGCTAGAATACTGGAGTGGGTAGCCTTTCCCTTCTCCATCGGATCTTCCCAACCCAGGGATCCCACATTGCAAGTTGGTTCTTTACCAGCTGAGTCACAAGGGAAGCCCAAGAATACTGGAGTGGGTAGCCTATCCCTTCTCCAGGGAATCTTTCCAACCCAGAAATTGAACCAAGGTCTCCTGCATTGCAGGCAGATTCTTTACCAACTGAGCTATCAGGGAAGCCCAAAGATCTAAATGTAAGACTGGATAATATAAAAGTCTTGGAGGAAAACATAGGCATAACACTCTCTGGCATAAATGATAGCAAGAATTTATTTGATCTGCCTTGGAGAGTAATGAAAATAAAAACAAAAAATAAACAAAATAAACAAATGGGAACCTAACTAAAATTTAAAAACTTTTGCAGCACAAAGGAAATCATCAAAAAAAAGAAAAAAGAAAATAAAACCCACAGAATAGGAGAAAATATTTCTAAACTGAGTGATCAACAAGGGATTAATCTTCAAAATATACAACAGCTGATATAACTCAATATAAAAAAAATAAACAAATCAAAAAGTGGATGGAAAATCTGAATAGACACCTCTCCAAAGAAGACATACAGATGGCCAAGAAAGACGTTCAACATTGCTAATTACTAGAGAAATACAAATCTAAAGCATACAATGAGGCATCACCTCACATTGGTCAGAATGACCGTCATTAAATAATGTACAAATAACAAAAGCTGGAGAGGGTGTGGAGAAAAGAAAACCCTCCTACACTGTTGGCCGGAGTATAAATTGGTAAAGCCACTACAGAGAACAGTATGGAGTTCCTTTAAAAACTAAAAATAGAGCTACCATATGATCCAGCATATGACCTGAGAAGGTCTTACAAATAGCAGAAGAATGAAGAGAAGTGAAAAGCAAGGGAGAGAGGGAAAGGTATATCCAATTAAATACAGAGTTTCAAAAAATAGTTAGAAGAGACAAAAAGGCCTTCAGTGAACAATGCTTTATAATATAAGAAAACAACAAAATGGGAAAGACTAGAGATCTCTTCAGGAAAATTGGAAACATCAAGGGAACATTCCACCCAAAGATGGACACAATAAATGATAAGAATGGTAGAAACCTAGTAGACACTGAAGAGATCAAAAAGAGATGGAAAGAATACATGGAAGAACTGTATAAAAAAGATACTAATGAACCAGGTTACTATGATGTTGTAGTCAGTCACCCAGAGCCAGATATTCTGGAGTACAAAGTGAAGTGGACCTTAAGAAGCACTGCTGTTAATAAAGCTAGTGGATGTGATGAAATTCCAGCAGAGCTATTCAGATCCCTAAAGAATGATGCCATCAAAGTTTTGCATTTATTATGTCAGCAAATCTGGAAGACACAGCAGTGGCCACAGGACTGGAAAAGGTCAATCCTCATCCCAATCCCCAAGAAAAGTTAGTCGCACAGTCATGTCCACTCTTTGAGATACCATGAACAGCAGCCCGCCCCGCTCCTCTGTCCATGGAATTTTCCAGGCATGAGTATTGGAGTGGGTTGCCATTTCCTTCTCTGGGGGATCTCCCCAACCTGGGGACTGAACCAGGGTCTCTTGCATTGCAGGCGGATCTTCACAAACTGACCCTCCAGGGAAACGATCCCCAAGAAGGGTAATGCCAAAGAATGTGCTAACCATTGATTGGTTAGTTGCTCTCATCTCCCATGCTAGTAAGGTCACACTTAAATCTTACATGCTAGGCTTCAGCATTATGAGAACTAAGAACTTCCAAGTTCCATGGACTGGGGTTGCAAAGAGTCAGACATGACTGGATAACTGAACAACAACAGTGATCCAGCAATTCCACTCCTGGGCATATACCCAGAGAAACCATAAATTGAAAGGATATATGCACATATATATATATATATATATATATATATATATATATATGCATATATATATATGTTCATTGCAGTACTGTTTACAATAGCCAGAACATGGATGCAACCTAAATGTCCACTGATATAGGAATGGATAAAGAAGATGTGGTATATAAATACCATGGGGTATTATTCAGGCATAAAAAAGAATTAAATAATATTTTTTGCAACATTGATGTACCTGGAGATTGTTAAACTGAGTGAAGTAAGTCAGAGAGAGAAAGACAAATATCATATGATATTGCTTTCATGTGGACTCTAAAACAATAATATGAATGAATCTATTTACAAAAGAGAAATTGAGTCACAGATTAGATATTAAATCTATAGTTACCAGAGGGGAAGGGGAGATAAATTGAGAGGTCGGGATTGACATATACACTAGTATATATTGTATAAAAGATAACTGATAAGAACCTATTGGATAGCACAGGGAACTCTACTTGGTGCTCTGTAATGATCTATATGGGATGGAGTCTAGAAGACAGTAGGTGTATGTATATATATGGTTGATTGACTTTGCTGTACAGAAGAAACTAACATAACTTTACAAATCAAATATGCTCCAATAAAATCAATGAAAATAAATAAAAATAAATAAAACAGTTTTATGTTACCTGCATTACCCCTACCCCAAGCTGGCACAGTTTAATGTCAACAGAGAATTTTCAGCCTTTAATATCTCCGATGGGGGAAGGTGAGAACACAGTGACTAGCTTCCCTAGTTGTCTGGAACACTGGCTAAGAGACCCACCTCTTTCTCACTCCACCTAGAACACTGAGGGGCATCAGCAAGAGCAAGTGGCTGCGAGAAGCTAGGACCAGAGAAGAGCAGCAGGGACTCATAACAAGGAGGGCTTGGAAATCAACAAAGGACCAAGTATTCTACTAACTGTGGCAGTAGACTGACTGTAAATTCTTGACTCCATCAAGAAGCCTGCCCATGAGCTACTGCAGATGCCTCACTTGTGGACTGCACAAATAATCTTTGATATTTAGAAAGGAATAATTTGTTGATCTTCTTTAGAAAATAATCCTGCAATGAACTATATGCCAACAAATTTGATAACTTAAATGAAATGGAAAATTTCTTTGAAAGGCACGAACCATCAAAACTAACTCAAGATTAAATAGAAAATCTAAATAGGTCTATAACAAACAAAAAGATTATATGTGTAATTTTAAAAGTCACTACAAAGGAAAATACAGATCTGAAAGCCTACCCTGGTGAATTCTAGCAACTATGTAAAGAGGGATTAATGCTACTACTTTGCAAGATCTTCAAAAAAACAGAAGAGGAGGGAATACTTTTCAATGCCTTACCAGAGGACAGAAGTTACCAAAACCAAACACACAGAATAAAAGAAAACAACAGACTGATAACTCAGGAAAACAGATGCAAAAATCTTCAACAAAATCACTAGCAAACAATCCAGAAGCATATAAAAAGGGTGACACACCATAACCAAATGAGTTTTATCCAAGGAATGCAAGGCTGACGCAGCATACAAAAATCAGTTAGTATAATTCAACATATTAATAGCATAAAAGATAAAAACCACAATCATCTCGATAGACATAGAAAAAAATTTTTGACAAAAATTCAACACCCCTTTTAAAAAAAAAACACACACTAAGAAAACTAGAAATAGGAACTTTTTCAACCTAGTAAGAGATATCTATTAATACAAAATAACCACAGTTAACATCATCTTTTATGGAGAAGGACTGAGAGCTTTCCCCTTTAAATCCCCTTTAAAATCCCCTTAATATATGATTTCCTTTAAAATCAGATAAGATGTCTGCTCCCAGGTGGCAGAGTGATAAAGAATCTGCCTGCCAATGCAGGAGACTCAGGAGATACAAGTGACATGGATTTGATCCCTTGCTTGGGAAGATTCCCTGGAGAAGGAAATGGCAACCCACTCCAGTATTCTTGTCTGAAAAATTCCATGGAAAGAAGAGTCTGGTGGGCTACATTCAATGAGGTAAAAAAAGAGTTGAACGTGACAGAGCGACTGAACACCCATGCACTTGCCACTTATATTCAACACAGTACTAAAGGTTCCACAAAGGGCAATTAGGCATATATAAATAAATAAAAGTAATCCATATTGAAAAGAAGAAGTAAAATTATCTTTATTTGCAAGTGATCTTGCATATTAAAAATTGTGACAAATGCAGAAAAATTTTATAATAGATCAGCAAATTTCAGAACACAAAATCAATGTATAAACACAATAAACAATGTGACAATAATATTACAAAATCAATTTCATTTACAATAGCATCAAAAAATAAAATATTTATGGATAAATTTACCAAATAAATATAAAACATACTAAAAATACAAAGTATCATAGAAAGAAATTAAAGAAGATTTAAACAAACGGAAAGACATTCAGAATTCAAGGATTGCAAGCTTTAATACTGAGGTGAAAACCCTCCCCTCACCACAAACTTATTTGTAGATTCAATACAATTTGTCTAAATCTCAGTTTTATTTTGTTTTGCTTTTGCAAAAACTTGCAGACTGATCCTACTGTTTGTATGAAATTGCAAGAGAACCAGAGTAGCCTAAACAACCTTAAAAGTGAAAATCAAATTTGGAGAATTCATATCTCCTGATTTCAAAACTTAGTCAATTCAGTCACTCAGTAGTGTCCGGCTCTCTGAGACCCCATGGACTGCAGCATGCTAGGCCTCCCTGTCTAACACCAACTCCCGGAGTTTACTCAAACTCATGTCCAATGAGTCGGTGATGCCATTCAACTATCTCATCCTCTATTGTCCCCTTCTCCTCCCACCTTCAAACTTTCCCAGCATCAGGGTCTTTTAAAATGAGTCAGTTCTTCGCATCAGGTTGCCAAAGTATTGGAGTTTCAGCTTCAGCATCAGTCCTTCCAATGAATATTCAGAATTGATTTCTTTTAGGATGGACTGGTTTGATCTCCTTGCAGTCCAAGGGACTCTCAAGAGTCTTCTCCAATACCACAGTTCAAAAGCATCAATTCTTTGGCGCTCAGCTTTCTTCATAATCCAATTCTCAAATCCATACATGACTACTGGAAAAATCATCGCCTTGACCAGATGGACGTTTGTTGGCAAAGTAATGTCTCTGCTTTTTAATATGCTTTCTAGGTTGGTCATAACTTTCCTTCCAAGGAGTAAGCGTCTTTTAATTTCATGGCTGTGGCCACCATCTGCAGTGATTTTGGAACCCCCCAAAATAAAGTCTGCCAATCCTTCCCCATCTATTAGCCATGAAGTGATGGGACCGGATGCCATGATCTTAGTTTTCTGAATGCTGAGTTTTAACCCAACTTTTTCACTCTCCTCTTTCACTTTCATCAAGAAGCTCTGTAGTTCTTCTTCACTTTTTACCATAAGGGCGGTGTCATCTGCATATCTGAGGTTATTGATATGTCTCCCAGCAATCTTAATTCCAACTTGTGCTTCATCCAGCCCAGCGTTTCTCATGATGTAATCTGCAAGGAAGCTAAATAAGCAGGTGATAATATACAGCCTTGACTTACTCCTTTCCCTATTTGGAACCAGTCTGCTGTTCCATGTTCAGTTCTAACGGTTGCTTCCTGACCTGCATATAGATTTCTCAAGAGGCAGGTCAGGTGGTCTGGTATTCCCATCTCTTTCAGAATTTTCCACAGTTACTTGTGATCCACATGGTCAAAGGCTTTGGCATAGTCAATAAAGCAGAAATAGATGTTTTTCTGGAACTCTCTTGCTTTTTTGATAACCCAATGTATGTTGGCAATCTGATCTCTAATGCCTCTGCCTTTTCTAAATCCAGCTTGAACATCTGGAAGTTCACGGTTCACATCAATTGAAGCCTGGTTTGGAGAATTTTGAGCATTCCATTACTAGTGTGTGAGATGGGTGCAATTGTCTGGTAGTTTGAACATTCTTTGGCATTGCCTTTCTTTGGGATTGGAATGAAAACTGACCTTTTCCAGTCCTGTGGCCACTGATGAGTTTTCCAGATTTGCTGGTATATTGAGTGTAGCACTTTCACAGCATCATCTTTCAGGATTTGAAATAGCTCAACTGGAATTCCATCACCTCCACTAGCTTTGTTCATAGTGATGTTTTCTAAGACCCACTTGACTTCTCATTCCACCATGTCTGGCTCTAGATGAGTGATCACACCATTGTGATTATCTGGGTAGTGAAAATCTTTTTTTAATAGTTCTTCTGTGTATTCTTGCCACCTCTTTTTAGTATCTTCTGCTTCTGTTAGGTCCATACCATTTCTGTCCTTTAATGTGCCCATCTTTGCATGAAATATTCCCTTGGTATCTCTAATTTTCTTGAAGCGATCTCTAGTTTTTCCTATTCTATTATTTTCCTCTATTTCTTTGCATTGATAACAAGGAGACTTTCTTATCTCTCCTTGCTATTCTCTGGGACTCTGCGTTCAATTTGGTATATCTTTCCTTTTCTCCTTTGCCTTTCACTTCTCTTCTTTGCACAGCTATATTTAAGGCCTCCTCAGATAGCCATTTTGCTTTTCTGCATTTTTTTTTCTTGGGGATGGTCTTGATCCCTGTCTCCTGTACAACGTCATGAACCTCCATCCATAGTTCTTCAGGCACTCTGTCTACCAGATCTAATCCCTTGAATCTATTTCTCACTTCCACTGTATAATCGTAAAGGATTTGATTTAGGTTATACCTGAATGGTCTATTGGTTTTCCCTACTTTCCTCAATTTGAGTCTGAATTTGGCAATAAGGATTTCATGATCTGAGCCACAGTCAGCTCTCGGTATTGTTTTTGCTGACCGAATAGAGCTTCTCTATCTCCTGAGGATAGACATATATATCAATGAAATACAATTGGGAGTCCAGAAATAAACATTTACATTTATGTTCAACTAATTTTCTATAAGGATACAAAGACAATTCAAACAGGCATAAAGAGTCATTAAAATTTTTTTAAATTAGTTAATTAATTTGGCTTCAAATTGGGTTGGCTGCAAAGAATATAATCAATCTGATTTCAGTGTTGACCATCTGGTGATGTCCATGTGTAGAGTCTTCCCTTGTGTTGTTGGAAGAGGGTGTTTGCTATGACTGGTGCATTCTCTTGGCAAAACTCAATTAGTCTTTGCCCTGCTTCATTCTGTACTCCAAGGCCAAATTTGCCTGTTACTCCAGGTGTTTCCTTACTTCCTACTTTTGCATTCCAGTCCCCTATAATGAAAAGGACATCTTTTTTGGGTGTTAGTTCTAGAAGGTCTTGTAAGTCTTCATAGAACCATTCAACTTCAGCTTCTTCAGCATTACTGGTTGGGGCATAGACTTGGATTACCATGATATTGAATTGTTTGCCCTGGAAACGAACAGAGATCATTCTGTCATTTTTGAGATTGCATCCAAGTGCTGCATTTTGGACTCTTTTGTTGACTATGAGGGCTATTCCATTTCTTCTAAGGGTTTCTTGCCCACAGTAGTAGATATAATGGTCATCTGAGTTAAATTCACCCATTCCAGTCCATTTTAGTTCGCTGATTCTGGAAATGTTGACGTTTACTCCTGCCATCTCCTGTTTGACCACTTCCAATTTGCCTTGATTCATGGACGTACCATTTCAGGTTCCTATGCAATATTGCTCTTTATAGCATCAGGCTTTGTTTCTATCACCAGTCACATCCACAACTGGGTGCTGTTTTTGCTTTGGCTCTGTCTCTTCATTCTTTCTGGAGTTATTTCTCCACTCTTCTCCAGTATCATATTGGGCACCTACTGACCTGGGGAGTTCATCTTTCAGTGTCCTATCTTTTTGCCTTTTCACTGTTCATGGGGTTCTCAAGGAAAGGATACTGAAGTGGTTTGCCATTCCCTTCTCTAAAGGACCACATTTTGTCAGAACTCTCCTCCATGACCCACCCATCATGGGTGCCCTACATGGTGTGTTTCATAGTTTCATTGAGTTAGACAAGGCTGTGGTTCATGTGATCTGATTGGTTAGTTTTCTATGATCCTGGTTTTCATTCTTTCTGCCCTCTGATGGAGTAGGATAAGAGGCTTGTGGAAGCTTCCTGATAGGAGAGACTGACTGTGGGGTAAACTCATCTTGTTCTGATGGGCGGGGCCATACAGTAAATCTTTAATCCAATTTTCTGTTGATGGGTGGAGCTATGTTCCAACACCTGGGGTCAAACTCTGGTGGAGGTAATGAAGGTAATGGTGACCTCCTTCAAAAGGACTCATGCTTGTACTGCTACACTCAGTGCCCCCAACCCTGCAGCAGGCCACCACCCATGCCTCCGCTGGAGACTCCTGGACACTCCCGGGCAAGTCAGGGTCAGTCTCTTGTGGGTTCACTGTTCCTTTCTCCTGGGTCCTGGTGCACACAAGGTTCTGTTTGTGCCCTCCAAGAGTCTGTTTCCCAGTCCTGTATAAGTTCTGGCAGTCCATGGTGGGGTTAATGGCCACCTCCTCCAAGCGGGCTTATGCCATACCCAGGTCTACTGTACCCAGCCATACCCAAGTCTGTTGCACCCAGAGCTCCTGTCCCTGCAACAGTCCACTGCTGGCCCATACGTCCACAGGAGATGCTCAAATGCAGTTTTGTCTCAGTCTCTGTGGGGTCTCTGGGTCCTGGTGCTCACAAAGGTTGTTTGAGCCCTCTGAGCATCTCTGGCGGGAATGGGGTTTGAGTCTAAATGTGAATTTGCCCCTCCTACCATCTTGCTGGGGCTTCTCCTTTGCCCTTGGATGTAGGGTATCTCCTCACAGACGCTCCAGCGCCACGCAGCCGTGGTTCCAGCACTGCACAGCTTACTTACTATAAAACTACTAAAAACTTACTATAAGGCTACTAAAGTCAAGACTATGTGGCACTGGCCTGAGGATAGACACATATATCAATGAAATACAATTGGGAGTTCAGAAATAAACATTTATGCTTATATTCAACTAATTTTCTACAAGGATACAAAGACAATTCAAGCAGGCAGAAAGAGTCATTTAATTTTTTTTTTAATTAATCAATTAATTTGGCTGTGTTGGGTCTCAGGCTTTTCTGGTGGCTCAGCTAGTAAAGAATCTGCCTGCAATGTGGGAAACCTGGATTTGATCCCTGGGTTGGGCAGATCCCCTGAAGAAGGGAACTACTACATACTCCAGTATTCTGGCCTGGAGAATTCCATGGACTGTGTAGTCCATGGGCTCAGAAAGAATGGGACATGACTGAGTGACTCACTTTCAATCTCACCTGGCTCTCAGCTGAGGCATGTGGGATCTTTCACTGTGGCCTGTGCAGTCCAGAGTGTGGGCTCAGTAGTTGCAGCATATGGGCTACTTGCCCCACGGTATGTGGGCTCTTATTTTCTCGACAAGGGGTTGAACCTGTGTTGCCTACATTGGCAGGTAGATTCTTAACCACTGGACCACCCGGCAGAAGGCCCATGAAGATCCTTTTTAAAGTTATTGAAAATATTCTAAAATTGTGGGATGATTGAATAACTCCATAACATTACTAAGAATCACTTAATTGTACATTTATAGTAAGTGAGTATCTTGGCATGTATATTGTTACTTGATAAAAATGTTGAACAATCAACCGATTAGACTTCAAACATAAAAATATTCCTTTTAGATCGAAAAGACAACACATAAAACAACTGATGGTTTTTAAGGGTGGAGAAAAGAAAGGGATGTTTGGGTGTTTCAAACTTTTGATAGCTGAAATCATATATTTAAATGTATGTTTCATTTTATAGGTTGACAAATTGAGGAAGATGTTGGGTGAATTCCTTGTGCACCAATGCATTCTAATGAGATTTTGGTCACTGCCAGCATTATCTGACTGAGGAAGCCAAAAAGAGAATCACTCAAATCATTGTGGGAAGCAAAGGCAAAGATTAGAGGGAGGCATTCTAGATTTGTTTCAGATCAGCACACATTTGGATGCTTTTAATACTGAACATTTATTAAATGCAAGCAATCCACTGGGGCAAAGAGAATCTTGAGCTATTTGAGGTCTCCAGCTCCCTGGTCTGAAAAACTGGAATGAATATCAGTGCATTCTACTCGAGGCTTAAGAACTCTGAATTTATGAAATTGGAAACAGATATTTGCATCAATTTGTACAATTATTCATCCATAGCATGGATGTAAGTGTTTTCAGTATAGTTTCCATTTGAGTGGTATAATGTAAAAGATAAATCCCTGGCAAATTCTAGAGAAATTCACCTTTTTATGAACCAAATATAGATTTGTGAGTTTGTTTCGATTACCTTATCTCTAAGTCCCATGAACTCTGAGCTTTGTATAACAGTAGCAGCATTACATTACCAGAACCTGAAATCATGCTTTTCTGGGATGTTCTGATGGCAGAGAATACAAAGAAATGACTTCTCTGGAACTGTTCCAGGATAGCATGCTGTCAGGGCAATCTGAAGATAATATGCACAGTCCAGTGAAGGCTGCATAATTGCCCATGTGCTATTTTTAACTTATTCTCATGAGTTACATCATTGGCAGTGATAAGCTATTACAATGTGCTCAGATACACATTAAAAATGATTAACTGAGTGTCATGGACTCAGTGATATGATCTATTTAAAATTTTGAAGGTTGAGCATTGACTCCAGTGCTCTTGCTTATAGTGCTCTTTGTTACTTCTCATGTCACGCCATTATTAGGAGAGATGACAGAAAACGGAATGCAGGGAGAAATCAAGTCACTCAGATCACAGCTAGATGCCAAGGTCAATGCAAGGTGAGTGACTGCCAAGGGTTCTTTATATTCTGATAAACATGAAAGTGCTTTTCCCCTTCAACCCTAAACGGCTCATTGATACGTGATTTTCTTACACCTGCAACAATCATGGTGATATCTATTTTCTTCAGAGACTTTCCTCCTATGACTATTAAAACAAAGCTTCACTTAACAATCAATATAATGTTCATTATCTGAGAATAAATCGTCAATGGCATAGAATCATGAATGAACAAGATTGTTAATACATTACATTCCTGTTCTCCCAGCCTGTCTAGTGTCCTCAGTTTGAGTTTTTCTCACTTAAAGAACTTCTTCCCCTTCTACTTCATCTTCTCCCTTCAAGTTGGAAGAATTTCAGATATAAGACAAGGAGATGAGCCTTTTATTTTAAGCATGTGTGCATTCTCGGCTTCCCTGAAATAATTCATGACTCTGGATAAGAGTGAAAGAGAGAGGTAATGAAATGCCCATATGATGTTAGAAGAGAAAGGTTGAAAATGAAGGTCTCCATCATGAGCTGGAGTCTATACTTTATAGCTCCTTAACAGGTCTTCAAATCGGGAATTAACTTGAGGGGTCAATTACAGCACAAACTAATTTTTGAACTGACCCATGCTTCTCCTCACTGAGCTTTCACTAGGCTTTATAAGACTCTTTAAAGTACCATTTTAAAACTGCTTAGAAGAATTAAACCGCCTATTTAAAATACTGTGTAAGAACTGTTCAGAAGAATTAAACTGCCTAAAGTTGTGTGAACTAAGATATCTTTGTAACACTGTGATTCTGGGCCAAAACGAGCCCCTTTAAGATACATTATTCTAGGTTAGGTTAATTTCAAGGCCTAATTAGTCCTAAGGACAACTCCAGTGTAACAATCTGGAACTCTCTATGTGCTCTGAAGGCATCCTGGACCTGCGTGTATCAAGTTCCCAGGGAAGCCAGGACATCCCCCAGTGCTGGTCCCCTGCCCTTAGGGCTTCACTGAGGAACTAGCCGGATTAGTTCAATCCCAAGTGGTGTCAGTGACCTGCAGCAAAAGGAAGTAAATTCAGGTATTTTGATTTCTAAGAAAGAAACCTCACAATGTTTGCAAAGGCAATAATTGAAGAGTATCCACTCTGAGATCATAGTCATAGATTCAATCCTAGCTCCCTGACTTTCTGACCTTGAGAAACTGCCTAACCTTTCAATGCCTCAGTTTGCTATGCTATAAAATGATGATAACAATATCCTCCTTCAAAGAGTGCTTTTTTTCTTTTTTTGGCCATGCTACATGGCTTATGGGATCTTAGTTCCCTGACCAGGGACTGAACCCAGGCCCTCAGCAGTGAAAGCACAGAGTCCTAACCACCAGACCACCAGGGAGCTCCCCTCAGAGAGTGATTTTGATGATCAAATGAGATCCTGCATATATGCCAGAGTCTGGTACATAAAATTTTTCAACAAAGGCTTATATGTGTTAGTGCCAGGACAAATATTTGTATCATTTATATTGTTTTTGGTGATGGTTTAAAATATGAGATTCAAGATTCAAAGGAACAGATTAGCAGCTCCTCAGAGGAGTCTATGACCTATATCTCAGATAAACTTTATCTGCATCCCTGGGAAATAAATCCTGTTGCCATGCAGCCTGGGGCTTGGCCGACTGCCCCCCGAGAACAGCTTGTGTCCTGTAGCTCTCACTGGTTAGTTCCCGGTGGCTCTTCAGGGAGACTTACACCTTGAGGTGCATTCGTTCACCTAGGGTATTCCAAACTGAGTGAAACAGCACAAAAGTGGTACTTCTCAGCCAAGACATGGAAACAAGCTAAGTGTCTATATCAGTGGACGAGTGGATAAAGAAGACATTCAGCCACAGGAAGAAAATCCAGTCATTTGTGACCAAACATGAAACTTGAGGGCATTTTGCAAAGTGAAGTAAGTCAGACAGAGAAAGATAAATACTGTAGATCTCACTTATATTTGGAATCTTAAAAAGAAAAGAAAAAAAAAAACAGAATTCTTAGAAAAAGAGAATAGTTAGTGGTTGTCAGGGGCAAGAGGTAGAAGTTAGTAGGGGAAATAGTTGAAAGTGGTCAAAGGGTACAAACTTCCAGTTATAAGATGAATAAGTCCTGTGGATCTAATGTGCAGCATGGTGACTATAGTTAATACTGTCTCGTATATTTGAAATAAAGTCTTCCCAGGTGGTGCCAGTAGTAAAGAACCTGCTTGCCAATGCAGGAGACTTAAGAGATGTGGGTTCATTCTCTGGGTGGGGAAGATCTCCTGGAGGAGAGCACGGCAACCCACTCCAGTATTCTTGCTTGGAGAATCCCATGGACAGAGGAGCCTAGTGGGCTATAGTCCATAGGATCACAAAGAGTCAGACACAACTGAAGTGACAGCAGCAGCAGCATATGTGAAATATAAGAGAATACATTTTAAAAGCTCTTGTCATACACAAAAATCTGTAACTAGATGAGTTGATGGATGTATTAACTAACTTGTTGTAATCATTTTGCAATATACACATGTATCAAATCATTACATTGTATACCTCTTTAATTAAAATAGAACTGACACAACATTATGTAAATTTAGGTGTTGATTTGATACATGTATATATTGCAGTATGATTATTACTGGAACATTAACACCTCTATCATGTTAAATAATTATCATTTCTCTTTTTGTAGTGAGAATATTTAAGATCTAGTCTCTTAACAACTTTTATAATACTAAGTATTGTTGATAATCACAATGCTGTGCATGAGATCTCCAGAATTTATTCATCTTCTAACTGCAGTTTGTATCTTTTGACTAGCATATCCTCAAAGCCCCCTGAACCCCAGGCCCTGTTAACCATCAATCTACTCTGTTTCTCTGAGTTCAAAATTTTTAGATTCTGTATTTAAGTGATATAGTACCATATTTGTTTTTTTCTGTTTGATTTATCTCACTTAGCATACTGTCCTCATGTTTTACCCATGTTTGCAAATGACTGGATTTCCTTCTTTCTCGTGGCTGAATAACATTCCATTCTCTACATACACACCACATCTTCTATGCATTCAGCCATTGAATGAAGTCAGTTAAGGTTATTGTGAAAAATGCTGCAGTAAACGTGAGAGTACAGATATCTTTTCTTTAGATATCCTTTTTCATTTCCTTTGGATGTATATCACAAGTGGGACTGCTGGGTCATAGGGGAGTTCTGCTTTTTATTTTTTTGAGGAAACCCCATACTGTTTTCCATAGAGGCTGCACCAACTTTCATTCCTACAGATAGGGCACAGAATTTTTTTTTTCACATCTTCATCAATATTTGCTATCTCTTGTCTTTCTGATGATGGCCATTCTAACAAGTATGAGTTAATATCTCATTGTGAGATATACGTGTGTGTATATATATATTCTTATATATAAGATCACATCATCTGAAAATAAGGATAATTTTACTTTTTTTCCTTTCCAATTTGACTGCCTTTATTTCTTTATTTTCCTAATTGCTCTAGATAGGACTTCTAGTACCATGTTGAATGAGAGAGAGAAAAAGATAGAGAGGTGAGAATTTTCAAGATCTACTCTCTCAGCAACTTTCAAGTATATGACACGGTATTGTTAACTACAATCACTGTGCTGCACATTAGATCCCCAGAACTTATTTGTCTTATATGTTTGTACCCTTTGACTATCTTTATCCATTCCCTTCAACCCCACCACTCAACCCTAGCAACCACCAATCTAGTTTCTATATCTGAGTCCTGCTTTTTTTTTTAGATTCCACATACAAGTGAAACAATATGGCATACATCTTTGTCTGTATCGTGCAACTTTACTAAATTTTTTTACTGATTCTCTTTTAGTGGAATCTTCAGGATGTTTTGTGTATAAGATCATGTCATCTGCTAATGGAGACAATTTTACTCTTTCCTCTCTGAATTAAAAGCCTTTTATTTCTATTCCCTGACTAGCCCTAGCTAGGGCTTCCAATAATACACTGAACAGGTGTAGTAAGAGTGAGTACCCTTGTCTTGCTCCTGATCTTAGAGAGAAAGCTTTGATCTTTCACAACTGCGTATAGTGTTTGCTGTGGTTTGTCATATATGACCTTCATTATGTTGAGGTATATTCCTTCTATGTCGGTTTGCTGAGAGTTTTAATCATGAAAGGATGCTGACTTTTGTCATACACTTTTTCTGTATCTATTGATATGATCGTATGGTTTTTCTTTCATCTTATTAATGTGATGTATCATACATAGTTTCTCATATGCTGAACCATCCTTGGATGCCAAGAATGACTCCTGCTTAACCATGATGTATGATCCTTCTAATGCACTATTTAATTCATTTTGCTAGTATTTTGCTGATAATTTATAGTCATCAGGGATATCAGCCTACAGTTTTCTTTTCTTATGGTGTCCTTGTTGTTGTTTAGTTGCTAAGTCATGTCCAACTCTTTTTCATCCCCAAGGACTGTGGCCCACAAGGCTCCTCTTCCCATGGGATTTCCCAGGCAAGGATACTAGAGTGGGTTCTTCCTCCAGGGTACCTTCTCAACCCAGGGATTGAACCCACATGTCCTCCATTTCCTGCATTGCAGGTGGATTCTACACCACTGGGACAACAGGCATTCCTTACTTGACTTTTATATCAGGGTAAAACTGGCCTAGAAAAAGCAGCTTGGGAGTATATATTACTCTTCAACTTTTTTGAAGAGGGTGAGAAGGACTGACATTAATCATTCCTTAAGTATTTGGTGGAATTCACCAGTAAAACTTTCTGATCCTGGCTAGCATCAGGATTTTAAAAGCTCCGTATGTGGAGCAACTATCAGCCAGGATATAGAACCGCTGTTTGAGAGCCTTAATATATCTATCTAGAATGTAACAGGGGTGTCCCTCCACTTCTTCCATTACCCTATTGCTAGAATAACCTTTCTTAAATATAAACTGTTTGTGACATTCTAATACTTTTAATACGTCCCTATGGCTCTCCATCACTGCAATGGATGATCTTCATTATCTGTCCCTCCAAATCTACATTTGTCACTATCCCCTCACTTTACCCATACTGGGTAGCCATATTGACCTTAGTGTCATTTCTGAGATGAGTCACTCTCCATCATAATTCTATGCCTGATATAATAACTTTCTCAGCTTAGAATACTTACTCCCATTGGTGTATCTGGTTAACTCTAACTTGTTCTTCCAGTTTCCTCCACATAGGGAGAAGATTGAGAATGAGAAGGCTAGAAATGGTCTGTAATTGTGTCTTACAGGCTCTACTTCATTTTTACTAAAAAATATATATATAGAGCAAAAGTCCAACTCAGTCACCATCTCTACTGGCCCCATCTTTTATTTCCACTGTGTAAATTTAAAAAATCAAATAATTATATGGATAAATGAATCATACTATAATATGTGGTATTTAGCATTTGCCATTTCATGGAAAATAGATGGGAAAACAATGGAAACAGTGACAGACTTTATTTTCTTGGGCTCCAAAGTCATTGCAGATGGTGACTGCAGCCATGAAATTAAAAAATGCTTGCTCCTTGGAAGGAAAGGTGTGACAAACCTAGACAGCATATTAAAAAGCAGAGACATTACTTTGCCAACAAAGGTCCATCTAGTCAAAGCTATGGTTTTTCTGGTAGTCATGTATGGATTGAGAGTTGGACCATAAAGAAGGCTGAATGCTGTAGAATTGATGCTTTTGAACTGTGGTGTTGGGGAAGACTCTTGAGAGTCCCTTGGACTGCAAGGAGATCAAACTAGTCAGTCCTAAAGAAAATCAACCCTGAATATTCATTGGAAGGACTGATGCTGAGCTGAGACTCCAATACTTTGGCCACCTGATGTGAAGAGCCAACTCATTAGGAAAGACGCTGATGCTTAGAAAGATTGAAGGCAGGAGGAGAAGGGGATGACAGAGGAAGAGATGATTGGATGGCATCACTGACTCAATGGACATGAGCTTGAGCAAACTCTGGGAGATGATGAAGGACAGGGAAGGACAGGGAGGCCTGTTATGCTTCAGTCCATGGGGTCTCAAAGAGTCAGATACAACTAAGAAACTGGACAACAACAACAAATAATATGTGGTAAGTTTGTCTATCCTAACCTTGCAACATTAGTATCAGTGTCTAATTCATCTTTTTATCTCTAACACTTAGCAGAATCTAAGCTATATGGTAGTTATGGAAAAGTATAACTTTGACTATCAAATGAATGAATGAAGCAAGCACAGACATGTTAAAGAAACTCTCCAAAGGTGTCATTTCTTTCCTCACAAAATCTTTTCCCATGGTTTGCTTTTGTGGCATAATTTAATACATAACAGCTTTAGACTAGGACTTTAAATACATTTTTGGTGTCAGAATCACTGCTTGGAAAAGAATAGAGTTCTCAGCTCTAAAGGTCTCCATCCATTTATGGCAGTCAAGGGCAAAAGAAGCTAAAGGTCCAACAAGAATCTTCACAAAGGCCTCACCTCATAGGTGATGGTAGGATTGCGTATCTACTTTGGAATGAAATATACAGATATTTTTTAAATGCTTCACTTTCTTCTTGGAATTATATATTTGTCCCAGGATATTCTGTGCCATTTTCTGCCTGCCTTTATAATCAATCTGAAATTAGAGACATTACTGCACTCCAAGACTAAGGCACATATCCAGATAGTGTGATCACATAGGCCCCCTCAGGAGTAATGCGTACACAATAGGAAATTAATCAGACTAGTGGCCATATTCAGACTACATCTATGCTTTTTCTCTCCTGAGTGAATTGCTCCTCTGGGAGCTATAAGCACAGTTAAAAGTGACCCACGTCTGACAGAGAAGTTTCTTTTAAAATGAAAAATATAGAAAGGCATGATCAGTTTCCTTCTCAGTGAATATGATTGCCCAATGAATATTTTATCATAAACTTTGAAAGTCAAAGCCCCAAACACATCTGCTCTTAATAGAAAAGCAACAGACAAATCATTGGACAAGTCTGATGCTTTAAAGGTGATAATTTCACATTATAAACTTTGTTCCTTTATCTTTTAATCTCAAATTCCAAATGAATCTTTGTTTTCCAATCAAGTTATTTCCAATCCGTTATTTCCAATCAAGTTAAAGTCAAATGTCATAGCCTCAAACTCAAATTCTTTAAATTAAAGAGAACTTTTCTTCAAAGAACTTTCCTAGTCTTGATTTGTTAAATGTTTATCTGTGCCCCATCGTCTCTAACCCTTGCATGCATCTTCTCTCACCCATATCCTTTCCCTAAGAAAATCAACAGACTCTAAAATCTCAAGGCCATAGGGCCAGAGAACTTAGTCTTCAATAACACTTTACACTGTTAGAATGGTAAGAGGGAAGGCTAGGTGCCATAGGTCAGGGTCAAAGCTCCAGACTGCATTCTTGACTCTTGAGTTCTGCATCTTCCCTGCATTATGAGCCATGGTTAATGGTATCATCCCTTATATTCATATTGTCCACATCTAGAAGCAAGGACTCTCCAGGAATTAGTATTTTGCATAAGGACTCAGTCAAGCTAGAATCCACTGAAGAGATTTTGAGAAGACTCTCATCAAGAGAGACACAAGCCATTGGTTCACTGCCAGGCTGTTTTCCAGCGCTCCTCTTGATGCTTTTTTGACAGTTCAGCCCATGAATAACAGCTCAACCACCACCACTGCTGAATGGCAAGAAAAGGACACATAGCTACCACCTGCTGACCTCAAATCATCATAGCCATACTCTGAATGCATAAAAAAGTAACATTCAACTTGATTCAATCCATGTTGAACAGGAGAAAGAGCATGGGCTTTGGAGTACAGGGTCCTAGGTTCAAACCTTAGTTTTGTTACTTTCTATTGTTTTAATTTTAGGTACATCCACTAGACTTTTTAAACTTATGCTCCTATTCCATAAAATCAATGTATATAGCCTGTCTAGAATATTCTATGGGCACATATTCAATAGGAGCACCCTCACTCTACACTCCGACTCTCTCTCACATTCCTAGCACAAGAACATCACAACTCTGTATCCATCTGTAAACATGCTTTCACACACACTCAAATATATCCTCCTGCCAATACAGGAGACGCAGGAGGCGTGGGCTTGACCCCTGGGTTGGGAAGATCCCCTGGAGTAAGAATTGGCAACCTGCTCTTGCCTGGGAAATCCCATTGATTATGAAGCCTGGTGGGTTATAGTCCATGGGATCACAAAGAGCTGGACACAGCTGAGGGACTGCCTAACTAATCGATCAATGTGTAATAAACCTTGTTGATAAGGGGAGAAAGAGGGGAGAATGTTCTGAGGAAGAAATGAAGACTAGTGCTCTGTACATAAGCTGGTGATCTTTGCAGCTTTGCTGAGATCAGACACAGGGCACGTTGGCATTCCCTGGGCAAGTGGGAAGGTTTTTGGAAGATCTAGTTAGAAATCACTTAATGGGTTCCCTTCAGACTCAAGAGAGCCCTTAGGCAATCACCCCTAATCCCATATTTCAGATAGTGCATAAAATCAGAATCCCTTTAAGTGCTTCAGGAGGGTTATCTCTGTGTTCTTTTCCTGGATAAATAAATGGTGAGAAGGTTGCCTGGGAGACTGGGAACTCGAGTAACCCAAGAGCTTTGTCAACCCAAGAGGCAAACAGACCGAAGACTATAGATACAGAAAGACCAGTTCTTCCCAAAACGGAAGATGCTAAGCCTGGGCAGCTGAGCAGACAGAGGAGTAGACTGGCATGCAAGCAGAGGAAATGCATTTTTTATTCCTGCAACTGGGATTCCTGCTGCAAAATGTCTGAGGCAGCCTTGTTTATGCTTTTGTCTTTAACTGCAAACACATGCCAAGTAGGAGATGCTTGGCCAGGATCAAAATGTAGAATCAGTTTGCCTTGGCAAAGTTGTAGTCTTCCCCCAGTGTACAATTAGCCCTTCCTAAAAAGTGAGTAGAGAAGCATTTGAGAAAGGGAGGGAGAAAGGGAAAAAAAAAGTCAGGGAGAGAAAAGGAAGATGAGGAGTTGGGTGAGGTTTCTTCAGTACTAAGTGCTGTTTGAAATGTTACTTACCTACTAGTCATGATAAAAGAAAACATCCTTCTATGTAAGCTTCTATTTAATTTTATTTCTAGTTTCTTTACATTCTAACTGTTTGCTATATCTTTCAAGAAAGAATTCTCATTTCTGTTTACGAAAATGCCTTTCTGGGTTCAAGTTAAACACAGAAAACCTGACCCAAGGTTTGGGAACTAGCTTGTATGGGCTCCCAGCGTGGGATCCTTTATGAGGTCTGGGAGAGCCTTTTTCACAACCATCTATGTCATATTAATGCCTCTGTCTCACAGAAATCTCCTGAGAAGCAAAACAGCTGAGAAAGGAATAAAATCTGGTGGTTGTTGACTTAATGGGCAGCCAGGGAGTTTGGTTCTCTATCCATCTTCATGAGCTTTAGCACAAAGCTGTAACAAAGACATGGGTAGGAGCTAACAGGAGGGCTCTTCTTGTCTCTCAAAGTAGACATCACTAGATCTGCAAACAACAATCCTGATATCTATCTCATAGTTACATGGAACTTCACAGTGCACAAAGACCATCATATACCTGTGTGTGTATATGTGTATCTTTACGTGTGGATACATATATGTGTGTGGATACATATTTATCCATCATTCAATCCTCTTAAAGACAATAAAAGCTGGGAAATAGTGCTCCTATTCCTTTTCATACAGATAAGAAAGGTGGGGCTCAAAGTGATAAAGTGACTCGTCCTATGCCAATGAGACAGTAACAGGCAAAGCTGGGATAGGAACTCAGATCCTGTGACTTCAAGTCTGATACACTTGAACTATGCATTTGAATTATACAGGGAAACTGAGTTACCAGAAGAGATTCAGCGACATACCTAAGGACACATGGCTGGTGAGAAGCAGAACCCAAACTAAACAGATTGCTCTGAAATGACCAAGAACTGTCACAGGGAGAGACGAAGGGACTGATTGGTAAGGTCTGATGGCCTGCCTCACATGACTCCATGACACAGTCATCCCTTTGGAAACTGAAAGACACACAGAAGAGGTCTTACAAGAGGAGGAAAGGGCCTTGTGTGTGCATGTTCACTCAATCATGTCCAACTTAGAAGAGGCCTTACAAGAGGAGGAAAGGGCCTTGTGTGTGTGTGTGTGCTCAGTCGTGTCCAACTTCGCAATCCCATGGACTGTAGCTCACCAGGCTCCTCTGTCCAGAGAAAAGTGCCTTAGAAGAGGAGAAAAAGAGAAAATGTACTTGTTCTTTTGTCCCCTCCCCACAGCTTCGTCACATGGCCTTGAGGAGTTCTTCCCAGGATTTTTAACGTCTCATAGGTAAGAGCAAATAAACACAGCAGAAGGTTTAAGGTGAAACTGAGCTTCGACCCCACCTCACCAGTTTCAAAGCCTGGCTTTCCTCACCGGCATCAGCAATGGTGTGGGAAGCCTCAGCCATCGCCAGCAGGGGGAGCCACAGTGCTCCCTCAGCCCCAGCCCTGTTGGTTGGCTTAGCAGCGGTGAAGCACACACTTCCATTTCAGCTGCTAGGTTTAAGTTGTGTGTGGGGAGGGCACGGTGGGGTGGGTGCGTGTGTGTAGAGAGGGTGGCTCTGGAAGGCTTCCATTTAATTTATGAACCTTCACGGATAGCCACACTCATAACTAAGGTGCTATTTCCGGGATCTGACACATTTAATTTTGTGGTTGCCAGGTTTCTTTCATTTTTAGGAAAAGTAGTTACAGCCCTATTTGGAGTTTCCAAATTTAAAGCTGAATCCAAGTTTTTACTCTATCCTTGCTATAAATGGAATCCTAATCATTTTGAGGGCCTGACAGAAAAATGTGTAAGCACAAGACTCATCTTTTTCACACATTTTTGTTTCCCCTTTATACAATGAGAACAATCGTACCCACTACAAACACTTGTGGGGGTAGAGGGAGGGGCATCTGAATATCACTGATCTTGGCCTGAGATTAGCCTACAGAGAAGAACCTCAGGCTCCCTGTCCAGAAGCTGGAAGGCTATGGCGAGACAGGATGTGTTCAATTGCTCGGCTGTGTTTGACTATTTGCAAGCCCATAGTCTGCAGCCCGCCAGGCTCTTCTGTCCATGGGATTCTCCAGGCAAGAATACTGGAGTGGGTTGCCATTTTCTCCTCCAGGGGATCTTTCCAACCCAGGGATCTATCCTGCATGGCATCTCCTGCATTCGCAGGTGGATTCTTTACCACTGAGCCACCTGGAAAGCCCCTGGACTCATGGTAAAAAGCCCTGTGTGGATCCTTTGTTTCTCTTTCGGTTTCTTTCCCTGTATAACTGAAGTGTTAGTATCTTCCACATAGGATTGTTCAGAATATTAAGTGACTTATGTTAATTATACTGCTGCTGCTAAGTCGCTTCAGTTGTGTCCGACTCTGTGAGACCCCATAGATGGCAGCCCACCAGGCTCCCCTGTCCTATAGATGCCCTTAAACATTATAAGTGTCCAATAAAGTTTAGCTATTGTCACTGCTATTATTGTCTTCATTGGGTAGCTTCTGTGAGGAGGAGACAGCAAGAGTTTACATTCATAAGACAAAATGCTCTGTGAAGTTCTGATCCATAAAAAAATAAAAGCAACTGCTCTTCTAGAGGATGTGCGAGGTGTGCGTGCATACTCAGTCATTAAGTCATGTATGACTCTCTGTGACCCCATGGACTATATATAGCCTGCCAGGCTCTTGTGTCCATGAGATTTTCCAGGCAAGAATACTAGAGTGGGTTACCATTTCCTTCTCCAGGGGATCTTCCCTATGGGCTTGAACTCGTCTCCTGCATCTCATCTGCACTGGCAGGCAGATTCTTTACCAGTGGGCGGCCACCACAATTTGATTGTAATAAACTCAGATGTCATGTTTTCTATAGCTCGACTCCCTTTCAGCAAAGAATTTAATGTTTTCTTTGGGCCAGTAAAAAGGATTTGGTTTGTGGTGTGTGCTTTGCTTGCAGGAAAAAGACCAAGCTGTATGAAGACACTGTTCTCTGAGCAGAAACAACTAGAGAATCTTACTCTGTATCTTCAGAAATGGGAATGATGGCTATTGGAGATCTGGTCACTTGGTTTGAGTCACTGTGAAGATTTAATGGGGTCAGCAATAGTGGCGTCACACGCTGGCTGTGGCCTGGGTGGTCATCCTTTGGAAATATCAGTGGAGCAAGGGAGGGGTAGCCCATGGCGACTTGTCCTGCAGACAACCAACAGGTCCTGCAGTCAGGCAAGTGGTCTGATTTCAGAACCTGTTGAGACATAGCCCCACTCAGACTTTTGAGACATGGTTTATGTTGTTGTTTTTTTAATAGAAGAATATGAGGAAAGTAAAGCTCTAATTGTCATCTTACAGAAGAGAGGAGGGAATTTGCAATGATCCTGTTGTGAATATGGGGTGCTTCATGATGCAGAAATTACTTGGTAGAATATTTGATGGGTAAATTCTAAAGGAAACCCGAAGGATGTTTCTCTCAGCAGACTGTATGAGAATCCCATCAGAACAGGGATGACTTGGTGTCATTCTCAAGTTGGTCTCTTTGGTTCATAGGGTTTCCTGAGGAAAGATATTCTATGAAGAGTTTTCAGTTATCAATAAAAGCTTAAACTAATCCCAAAGTGTGGAGTTAGACCACTGTGCCTGGCACTATGATAGTCCAACAATGGTAACATGGCAGCTAACAAAGAAATAGTCTATTGTACAGGACTTCCCTGGTGGGCCAGTGACTAAGACTTCACGCTCCCAATGCAGGGGGCTCAGGTTTGATCCCTGGTCAGGGAACTAGATCCCACATGCAGCAACTAAAACTTGGTACAACCAAATAAATAAATATTAAAAAAGAAACAGTCTAATTTTATTCACATCATTTGCCACAACATCACTTTGTCAAAGTGAAGAGTATTTTGCTCCTCAAAAAATTATTTATGGAAAACACATGAATTAGGTTGCTTATTTATGGTGGGAAGTTATTCTAGAATTATGACACTCTCCCTGCAAGTCCCACCCTTCCTCTTCACAGAGGCAAAAAAATAGATTTTCAAAACAAAGCAGTCATGGGAAAGTTTGCAATGATTTCCTATCTTATTTTCTGATGCAGAAGAGCAAAAGAATGTATAAAATCATAAACTTTATCACCATTTTCAAAACTGTTAAAATCAAAGCCTCTTGGTAAATGTATTTAATGGAGTTCAGAAAAACTGCACCATGTTTAGCCACTAAAGTAACTGAGACATTTATTCTTCATCCGTGGTGTCAGGGAGGGCACATGTTCAACAAAGATAACATGAATTTTCCTGCACTTCCTCCCTTTGGAGAAGAGTAAAGAAAAGTGTCAGGCACAGCACGGGTGCTGGGTGAGTGTGACCACACTCCTCACCCCACTGCCATAACCAGGGCTTGGGCCACAGGACAGAGGTTCTCAACATTATGGAGCATCAGTCAATGCAGCCTGGGCAAATGCACTCCCTATTTCTAAAGCCTGTGAAAGGACTCTGTGCCAGTCTTTGAGGGGTTTATGTGGTAAGAACAGGATTACTTTCTTCTAGTTACATTTCAAGACATGGCCTTCCCACACCACAAATAACGGTTTGGCCAAAAAGTTCATTTGGGTTTTCCTATAAGATGTTATGGACTTCCCTGGTAGCTCAGCTGGTAAAGAATCCACCTGCAATGCAGGAGACCCAGTTTCCATTCCTGGGTCAGGAAGATCCCCTAGAGAAGGGATAGGCTACCCATTCCAGTGTTTTTGGGCTTCCCTGGGGTTTCAGACGATAAAGAATACGCATGCAATGTGGGAGATCTGGGTTTGATCCCTGGGTTGGGAAGATCCCCTGGAGGAGGGCTTGGCAACCCACTCCAATACTCTTGCCTGGGGAACTCCCATGGAGAGAGGAGCCTGGTGGGCTACAGTCCATGGGGTTGCAGAGTCGGACACGACTAAGTGACTAAGCACACAAAAGATGTTATGGATGTACAATATTTGCCCATTGGCTGGGAAACTCTGGAGGGTTTTTCAACGCTGGCCTCTTAGTCTTTACATCTTCTAAGCTAAAGGGTACCCTCGATTACTTGAGCTTTCTCTTCTTCTCTCTGCCATATGCCAAGCAGTTGTAGCTACTGCTGGTTTTTCCTGACAGATCTGCATCCAGTAACAGAACTTCAACTTCACCCCCTGAAATTCCATCTCTTCAAGAACTAAGCAATGTCTCTTTATAAATATTAGTTCTGCTTCTTGAAATACAGAATATTTCACTGGGAAAGGGGTCTCACATTACATCCCATAGACCCTTGGGTGCTCCTGGAATCTCAAGAGTATTTTATGATCAAATAGGTTCCAGTTTGTGTTGCAGTATTTCATTCAGCACTTAAATCTGCCTCTTGGCTTTCAAAGTCATGCATTGTTTTACAGTCTATTTTCACACTTTCATAGCCTTCTTTCTCCAATCACTCAATTATTTATTTAACCTGGATCTAATCCTCAGGGGTCAGGCTAGCCTTGTCCTCATTTTTGAGGCAGGAAAATAAAGTGGTGAGGGTGCATGAGAGGACAGAAAGAGGCACTGTGCTCATCACAGAACCAATTCAGAACATGGAGTTAGAATACACAGCCTTTCTCATATAGTCCTGTACTATGTCCCTATGTGGACATGCACCCCCCCCCCCCCCCAACACACACACGGAGATTATATACTGACCGTATGGAAGGTAAGCTATGAAAAAGTGGAGGTTTACAAATTTATTCCATCTGGTCAAATACCTTAGAAATTCACCAAAGAAATATTTAGTTCTCTGTAGATAAATCTTTTCTCCTAACCTCCTTTTATTCTTAGATTTCTTGAAGGACATTGATAGGTGAAGAGCAAGTCGATACTAAGTCACTGTAGGAGTTTATTGTCCTAGTATTAATTCTCCTGTGGTTTAAGCTTAGTGGTCTTTTCTTTTCTTGTTTGCTTTTTTTTTTTTTCCTTTGACATTACAGGCACAGAACAATATGGAGTGGTAGCTCGCCTGCATTTTGAAAAATCCCTTGGATTAATAATTCAGTCAGATACCTTCTTCATCTCTCCTCTTATCCTCAAATATAGGCAAATCCAAATCATTATATAAAATAATTAGGCTAATGATGCCTCCATCCTATAATCACTTTGACTAACTGCACTTAATTTTAATTTTTTGAGACTCTCTTAGGTAACAGTTATTCTATATGATATATAATTCAGCATCTGCTTTAATGTTACTTTTCCTTTGACTTTTGCTCCCCATGCAAGGCAAGCCTTAGCAGCTAATTGTGTTGAGTGAATTGAGTCATGCACAATTTATCACAGAAGCAGCAAGGCTACTCCCAGAGAGCTGAAATGACACTGCTGACAAAAACCTTCTCAAATGATCCAAAGGAGGGATTTCTTTTTCAAAAGTTACATGAAGATGTAATTAATTGGAATAGCAGATAAATAATATTCTTTTTTTTTTAATTTTAACATTTTATTCTGGGAATCAGTTAAAATCTTATTTATCCAACCAACTTAGAAAGGATAAAGCAAACATCAAATGCTACACGTTTGAGGATCCTGTCTTCATCCCTGGTGGTGGCAGTTTAGTTGCTATGTCCGACTTTTGTGACCCCATGGGCATAGCCTGCTAGGCTACTCTGCCCGTGGGATTTCCCAGGCAAGAATGCCAGAGTGGGTTGCCATTTCCTACTCCAAAAGTGGGAAGCATTCTTAAAGGAGACTAGATAAACCTTATTTCAGTTCCATAAAAATAGTCATCTCTATTTTCATTATCCTATATTTCTGTCACATCTCTCTGTGCTGCCTCTCTTTTCCTTAGGAAGGAAAGAAACACAGGGATGGACAGGTCCTAGAAGGGACTATGAGAGGAAGGAGGATCTTGAGAACGGCTGGATTCAGGGATAAATCTGTAGTCTGTGGAGGACAATGGTAACTGCTGGTAAGGAAGCAGATATGGGATGAAGGAAAAGCACATGGAAAGCTATAAAGTGCTGGTTATGTTCTAGTCCTTGGGACGAATGAAGGATTCATACATAAAATATACATATGTGGATATAGTGGCACCGGTGGTAAAGAATCTGCCTGCCAAAGCAGGAAGCACAAGAGATGTGGATTTGATAGCTGCGTTGGGAAGATCCCCTGGAGTAGGAAATAGACTTCTACTCTAGTATTCTTGCCTGGAAAATTCCATGGGCAGAGGAGCCTTGTGGGCTACAGTCTGTGAGGTCGCAAAGAGTTGGACACAGCTGAGCACCCTGTGTGTGATGGATATACATATTAATATATTACATATATTTTTATTTTATCAAGTTTTAAATTTCAAATTATATTGGCAGCATCACAATTGCCACAAACTGGAGTTCAGTCTTATATATAATATTTTGACTGCTTTTTAAAAAAATATTATTATTTTTTAGCTGGGATTATGAAGTAGAAGATTCTCAGGAACAAAGAATATACAGCTGGATAAAAACATCCTAGTATTCCTGTAACTCTCAAATGGAAAATATTTTTCCAGACACTTAGAGTAGACATTTTATTTGCTTCATCAAGAAGGCCTACTTATATAGATTCTTATGTCTTCCTCTCTGTTATTCTACTAACCTGTGTCAATGACAAAATGTTACACATTAGAAATGATGGCATTTTTTTTCCATCTATCACATACAAGAGGTTTCCATAAAAGAGGTTTGTTGTATACAGGTGTCAAGAACAATAGTTCTTAACAAGTCTATCCGAATTCATCTAGCACAGCATTTCTATTTGATGTCCATCTGAAGACAATACTCTTTAGAAATGGAACTTGAGACAGGTAAGCTTTTTGTGTGTCTCCTGAAGGCAAGGGAAGAACAGAAAGTAAATAAATAAACCCCAAACTGAAGCACTGCTCTGGGACACAGTACTGGATTATGGAATGGACTATTCAACTATCTAATCCCATGTGAGCCCCAGGAGAAGGGGAGAGCAAGATACACTGAAATCATGGAAACTTAAGCTATGTTGTCTGGTCATTTTTCATCCCATACAGTATGCTATTAGCCTCCATTTGGTAGGCCCACTGTTGAGAGATGGAAGTAAAATCACCTAAGCATGTTAGACACCAACAGTGAGCAACCACACACACAAAAAAGGTTTAATAAAATTGCTTCAAGGGAACCCTAAAATACATTATCAGAATTCCTGGAGACTCCTAGGCTCAAGAGCAAATGATCCAGGCATTTTCAGAGGAGCACAAGAATCACAGGAGTCATTTCTTCTAGATAGCAAGGTCAGTGATGTTGCCTCACCATGTTACAGAACACCATAGAGCTGCCCAATCTCTCCTCTTGCTAGACAAGACTTGGGGACAAAACCTAGATTGTGGTGTCCATGAGACAGGGACCAGTATGTGAATGATTAGGATTAAATCTCAACACATAGAAGTGGAGCAAGAGAGAAATAGGTTACCATCATCAACAGAGATAGCTTCAGTGAGATCATCTGTGTCAGTTAGAATACCAGAAGAAAATAAAATTGAATTTAGATGGCACCAGAAACTTTAATAAACAGAATATACCTGAAAATCATGAACCGTATGAAAAGGCAAAAAGATATGACACTGAAAGATGAACTCCCTGGGTCAGTAGGTGCCCAATATGCTACTGAAGAAGAGTGGAAGAATAACTCCAGAAAGAATGAAGAGACAGAGCCAAAGCAAAAACAACACCAGTTGTGGAAATGACTGGTAATGGAGGTAAAGTCCGACGCTATAAAGAACAATATTGCATAGGAACCTGGAATGTTAGGTCCATGAATCAAGTTACATTGGAAGTGGTCAAATAGGAGAGGCAAGAGTGAACACTGACATTTTAGGAATTAGTGAACTAAAATGGACTGGAATGGGTGAATTTAACTCAGATGATCATTATATCTACTACTGTGGGCAAGAATCCCTTAGAAGAAATGGAGTAGCTCTCATAGTCAACAAAAGAGTCTGAAATGCAGTACTTGGGTGCAATATCAAAAACAACAGATTGATCTCTGTTCATTTCCAGGGCAAACAGTTCAATATCACAGTAATCCATGTCTATGCCCAAACCAGTAATGCTGAAGAAGCTGAAGCTGAACAGTTCTATGAAGACCTACAAGACCTTCTAGAACTAACACCCAAAAAAGATGTCCTTTTCATCATACAGTACATGAATGAAAAAGTAGGAAGTCAAGAGATACCTGGAGTAACAGGTAAATTTGGCCTTGGAGTACAGAATGAAGCAGTTCAAAGGCTAAGAGAGCTTTGCCAAGAGAACACACTGGTCATAGCAAACACCTTCTTCCAAAAACACAAGAGAAGACCCTACACATGGACATCACCATATAGTTGATACCAAAACCAGATTGATTATATTCTTTGCAGCAAAAGATGGAGAAGCTCTATACAGTGAGCAAAAACAAGACTCGGAGCAGATTGTGGTTCAGATCATGAACTCATTGCCAAACTCAGACTTAAGTTGAAGAAAGTAGGGAAAGCCACTAGACCACTCAGATATGGCATAAATCAAGTCCCTTATGATTATATAGTGGAAGTGAAAAATAGATTCAAGGGATTAGATCTGATAGGCAGAGTGCCTGAAGAACTATGAATGGAGGTTCTTGAGATTGTACAGGAGGCATGATCAAGACCATCCCCAAGAAAAAGAAATGCAAAAGGACAAAATGGTTGTCTGAGGAGGCCTTACAAATACCTGAGAAAAGAAGAGAAGCTGAAGGCAAAGGAGAAAAGGAAAGATATACCCATCTGAATGCAGAGTTCCAAAGAATAGCAATGAGAGATTAGAAAGACTTTCTAGGAGATCAGTGCAAAGAAACAGAGGAAAACAATAGAATGGGAAAGACTAGAAATCTCTTCAAGAAAATTAGAGATACCAAGGGAGCATTTCATGCAAAGATGGGCTCAATAAAGGACAGAAATGGTTTGGACCTAACAGAAGCAGCAGATATTAAGAAGAGGTGGCAAGAATACACAGAACTATACAAGAAAGATCTTCATGACCCAGATAACCACAGTGGTGTGATCACTCACCTAGAGCCAGACACCCAGGAATGTGAGGTCAAGTGGGCCTTAGGAAGCATCACTACAAATAAAGCTAGTGGAGGTGATGAAATTCCAGTTGAGCTATTTCAAATCCTAAAAGATGATGCTGTGAAAGTGCTGCACTCAATATGCCAGCAAATTTGGAAAATTCAGCAGTGGCCAGGATTGGAAAAGGTAAGTTTTCATTCCAATCCAAAAGAAGGGCAATGCCAAAGAATGTTCAAACTACTGCACAATTTCACTCATCTCACACACTAGCAAAGTAATGCTCAAAATTCTTTGAGTGAGGCTTCAATAGTATGTGACCTGAGAGCTTCCAGATGCTCAAGCTGGATTGAAAATAGGCAGAGGAACCAGAGAACAAATTGCAAACATCTGCTGGATCATTGAAAAAGCAAGAGTGTTCCAGAAAAACATCAACTTCTGCTTATTGACTATGCCAAAGCCTTTGACTGTGTGCATCACAATAAACTGTGGAAAATTAGAGATGGGAATACCAGAACACCTTACCTGCATCCTGAGAAATCTGTATGCAGGTCAGGAAGCAGCAGTTAGAACCAGATACAGAACAACAGACTGACTCCAAATTGGGAAAGCAGTATGTTAAGGATGTATATTGCCACCCTGCTTATTTAACTTATGTGCAGAGTACATCATGTGAACTGCTAGGCTGGATGAAGCACAATTTGGAATCAAGATTGCCAAGAGAAATATCAGTAACCTCAGATACACAGATGACACCACCCTTATAGCAGAAAGCAAAGAAGAGCTAAAGAGCCTCTTGATGAAAGTGAGAGAGGAGAGTGAAAAACTTGGCTTTAAAACTCAACATTCAAAAAACTAGGTCGTGGCATCCAGTCCCATCACTTCATAGAAAATAGATGGGGAAACAATGGAAACAGTGAGAGACTTTATTTTCTTGGGTTCCAATATTACTGCAGATGGTGACTGCAGTCATGAAATTAAAAGACATTTGCTCCCTGGAAGAAAAGCTATGACCAATCTAGACAGCATATTAAAAAACAGACATTACTTTGCCAACAAAGGTCCATCTAGTCAAAGCTATGGCTTTTCCAATAGTCAAGTATGGATGTGAGAGTTGGACTATAAAGAAAGCTGAGCACTGAAGAATTGAAGGTTTTGAACTCTCACATTGGAGAAGACTCTTGAGAGTCCCTTGGACTGCAAGGAATTCAAACCAGTCCATCCTAAAGGAAATCAGTCCTGAGTGTTCATTGGAAGGACTGATGATGAAGCTGAATCTCCCAATACTTTTGCCACCTGATGTGAAGAACTGACTCATTGGAAAAGACCCCGATGCTTGGAAAGAATGAAGCCTGGAGAAAGGGATGACAGAGGATGAGATGTTTGGATGGCATCCCAACTCGATGGACATGAGTTTGGGTAAGCTCTGGGAGTTGGTGATGCACAGGGAAGCCTATCGTGCTGCAGTCCATGGGGTCGGACACAACTGAGCAACTGAACTGAGGCACCCAGAGACTACCAACAGCTAGAAACCATCACCAATTGAGATTGAAGGAGCAAAGGGAAGAGACAGCACTATGGAAGCTCAGTGAAACTTGTCCCTTATTGAGAGGACAGGAGTTATGCTGACGAAGCAATATAGTACTTGTAGAAATTCAGCCCAAAGCAAGCACCCAACCCTGACTTATCATTCCTCTTGCCTGTCTACAAGAGGTGCCTCCTCTTGGTGGAACTGAACAAGTCAACAAAAAGAGGACTGAAGTGATGCACACTTAGAAATTTAGCTTTCTGGGGCCCAGAATGGAGTGATAAAGGCTAGAGAATCAAACTGAGTTATGTGGTATGACAGGTCAAATGGAGAGTAACCAGCACATTTAAAATATCATATCATCAAAGAATGTGTGAAGAATAAGAATAGACTTCAAAGTCAAGAACTGATCAAATAAAGGAAAATTATAGCCTGGAGAGAATCCTCATGGAACCACACACATCAGTGGAGAGGGAGCTATTCGGGCAGTTGGGCATTTGACCACTGACCAGCCCAGATAATTTTAACCATCACTGACATGGGCACAGGTCTGAATTCCAATCTCACTGACTTCCCAAATTTTCTTTTCAAAATTTTCAGAGGGGACCTTTACATAAGCTATTCCCATCTGCCAACACATGCACCAACTCTGTCACTCTTCTTTCAAACACAATTAAATATTTCAGGGAACCCTTGACCTCACTGACAAGACAATCTTCACCCCAACACATGCTCTTACAAAACTCTCTACTTTCCCTTCATCTCTGTTTCCTCATAAGCAGTTTTATGTTTAGTTGCATGACTATTTGTTTTCCTCTCATACAGTAAGAGAGCAGGTATCATGCCTATCTTTGTAACCATTGCATCAACAGTGCTTAGTAAATAGTAAGAGCCCAATAGATATTTTTTGAGCAAAAAAAAAAAAAAATCTCAGAACCAGTGTATGCTCTTATTCAGCCTGGGAAGTACTTGCTATGAGTCAGTGGGAGCATAAGATTATATGATGATAGCAAAAATCCCCTTAAAGAAAGAGAAAATAATCTGCTTCTGTGGTTTCCAATTATACCCTCTCAGCTATTGCACTGAAAATAGAATCATGCTTGGTAATTATGGAAGAGATACCTTGGAAGCAGGAGGCATTTACACTAAATGCCAACTCAGCAAGCAGTAGCACAGGAAAATTATTCTACCCCCTTTTGCTGACTGGAGACCTGGAGTCTGACATGCTGACTGCACACCTTCCAGTCCCCCCAGCCTGGAAATCCAAAGGACTGCAGGGGGTCAGCTGCAAGCCCACAGTTTACTGCAGAATGGAGGGGAAAAAAACAAGATATCAAATCAAGCAACAAAACAGGGAAAGCTTTCACCGAATCAAGTGCACCTAACAATGCAGGTCATCAGCTGCTCAGACTCTCCTCAAATAATTGCTTCAGGTAGAGGGTTCTCTGAAAATGAACCAATGGGATGAATAAAGTAACATATCTGAGGCTGGCATGGAGATGCAAAGGGCTTCCCTGGTGGCTCAGTGGTAAAGAAGCCCCCTGCCAAATGCAGGAGACGCAGGTTTGACCCCTGGGTTGGGAAGATCCCCTGGAAAAGGAAATGGCAACCCACTCCAGTATCCTTGCCTGGGAAATCCCATGGACGGAGGACTCTGATGGGCTACAGTCCATGGGTTCACAAAGAGTCGGACACGACTTAGTGACTAAACAACAACAAGATGGAGATGAAAAACTGGTGTGGATGATGTACACTGAATCTGCACTGCTGCTCCGGTCATCTAGAAAGTTCACTCACATATGTGGCCTCCAAGTGGAGGTGTGCCCCACAGGTGCACTGTCAACCCCCCCAGGACAGGCGACCCCACCGCTCAGCTCTAGCTCTTCTGCAGCTGCAGCTGGTTCTTTGCCTTTTTGCTTTCCGCTTGGCAAGAGCAAGCCTGTTCATTAGTCCTAGTGCTCTGAGCTCCTGCTTATGGGGACTAATTAGCTCCCTGCCTCTGGTGAGAAAAGGCCGTGAGGACCAGGTTCATGCCTCTCATCTTCCCACTCCTTTCTTGGGAAATACATATCTAATTTCTTTTCTTTTCTCCCCCTTTATTTTATTTTTGCAGAGCTTCAGAAATTGATATGCTGACGATGCAGCAATTTTAATGTCCTGGAAAATGTATGAAGAGGAGAGGAGACAATACTATTCACTAAGGTGACTTCAGCTTCTGTCACATTGAGGGTCTGCAAGGCAGGGTTCATGTCACTGCTTAAATGACCACTAGCCCCAAAGCATAGGTGGTGCTCTTGAGTGTCTGTGTCTCCCTTGCCTCTCTGTTTGGCTTTGCTTCCCCCCTCCTCTTCCTACAGTAGATGATGAGTTTATCCTGCCTCCCTGCCTGCCCCACATCCTTCTAGCTCTGGATGAAGCCCATTAACTCCTTTGACTCCCAAGCCACTCAGTGAGTTAATGACTGAGTTGCAGGGGACCCTGGTTGCCTCAAACCTCGTCTCCACTGACAGTGGGGCATGTGGGGGGGCATGCCTTGGCACCCAGTTCATCCTGTGGTTCCAAAATGGACAGTTCATCTTCTTGTTTTAGAACTTTCAAAAATTTTAAAGAGACTGCATCAGCATCTCCTAAAATCCCTTTTGTTTCACTGACAGCTTTAAAAGATCGTCTTCCCTGGCTGCAAAATTACAGATGTCATCTTTAATGATCGATGTTATTTGTTATCCCAGAGGATGATCTCTGGTGAGAATTACAAAGATGCCTTTATGAGACAGGGCTAGGAGCCCAGAGTAAATCAGCGGCTGGTTTTATGGCGACCCAAGTGACAGAGCTGAAGTAATCATGTGGAAAGTGGCACCAGACTCTAAATAACACTCCCTTCCTTGTCGCCTCTGACCTGAGGCTCATTTGTTCACGTTGCCTTAAGCCAAATATGCCTTCAGTCCATTGTGTGGGAGAGGAACATGCAGGGAATCATTATCTGATGGACAATGGCCTTTAACTCCCGCTCTGTCAGTAACCAGCTGAGGACTTTTCCATACCAGTTACTTTTCTGAGCCTCAGTTTCCACAACTGTGAAGTGATCTCTATTTTAGTGCAAAGGTTCTGTGATGCTGTGGTATGTCCTTCATGAGAAGCATCTCATGGACCACTAACTGCATCCTTCATTATCAGAATGAAAGCTGGCTGAACACCACACGCTAAAGAGCTTCAGTGTCAGAAACTATACAATAATACCCTCTGGAAAATATAACCCTGTGATTGGTTTAAACAACTATTCCTGGCCTAGTCAAGGAAGCCTGACAAACACTAATTATGGTCATTAAGTTTATTTGGTTTCCCAGACTTTCCCTGACATTCAGAAATCAAAGGCTGATACTCTACCTGTGAGTCTTTTTGGAGGAAACCCATAAATAAAAGGTTTTGAGGCCCAACTATGCATAGTAACCAAAAGAAGAGTTTTTTTACCTTCCTTTTGTATGATGAGAATATACAATATGAGGAAGTGGGTCAGACCAGTCTCAATGCTGTGCGGGCCTGCCCATGACATTTGTAGGGCCTGGGACAAAAGTAAAAATGAAGATCTACTGACTACTGATATCAGTGTTTGTGCCCTTCAGAACCCTGTAAAGCCTGGGGTTCATAATGGGGACCTCTCCACACAGACCTAAAAGCTTCCCTGTGTCCGTATAACCTGCATGGTCCTTGGTGGGTCAAAAGGCACTACAGCCTCATTCCTAAGGAGTTGCTTCACTCATACCTGGTGTGGTAGGCTGGATCTTCCAATAAATAAAGGGATGTCAGGACAAGAGTAAATGTGCAGGATACATTTTAGGGGAAATTCCTAGGAGAGAAAATAGAGAATGATAAAAAGAGGCCAGGAAAACTTTCAAAGAGCAGTGCAGGTCTGACTACAAGGAAGGATCAAAGAAAGGCAGGCAGGCTGGTGGCAAGAGTTTTACTCTCCAGGCAGTTCTAAGAAAGTCTGTGTGGCTACTAGTCATGCTGAAGATGGTCTCGCATCAGAGGGGAACAGCCTCTCAAAGGAGTGCCCCTGAGTGAGCACCACTCAGTCATCGGCTGGAGCAGGGTAGAAAGCGTGCACCAGGTCAAGGCTGTGATGGGTTTCAGAGAGCGGCACCTAGAGATAAAGCTCAGCTTTGCCTCCTGCAGTCACATACCTGCCGGGCTCACCAGGGCTGGCTTCGTTCTCACAGACCTCATCTCCGGTGCTAACTGCATACACGCATGTGAGCTCAGTCGCCCAGTCGTGTCCAACTCTTTGCAACCCCTTAGACTGCAGCCCACCAGGTTCTTCTGTCCATGGAATTCCCCAGGCAAGAATACTGGAGAGCGTTGACATTTCCTCTTCCATGAAATCTTCCCGACCCATGGATCCAACCCACATCTCCTGCATTGGCAGATGAATCCTTTACCACTGAGCCGCCTGGGAAGCTGCAGGCTAACTGCAGATGAAGCTGTTTATCAGTATTGCCAAGCAAGCTACTGGTGTGCATGGCACTGTTTCTTTCAGCCTCCAAATGTCAGCAGTGCCACCATGTGGCAAACTGCCTGCATTTTCAGAAGATGACCTAGCCCTATTTAGGTTACAGAGCTACTTATTAAAAGAATAGACATCTAAGGAGGGGATGTCATTGGCCACATCGGCCAGTGTCCTCCTGTCTCACTCACCTCTCTGCACTACAGTGACTTGGCGCGGGGGGGTGGTATCTCCTTTGGAGAAGACACCTGCTCCAAATCACAGTCTGCCCCCCTTCCCACTGTGATGTCTGCCTTTGTGAAAGTGAAAGCCTTGACATGGGTACTGGATGAAGTTTCTACTAGTGTCAAAACAACTGACCACAAATTCAGTGGCTTAAAATACTCCACTTAATATCTCAGTTTCTGTGTCCCTGCATAGCATCTCACAAGGCCAAAATCAAAGTATCAGATAAGTTGCACTCTTAACCAGAGGCCATGGGGAAGAACCCACTTACTTCCTGTCTCACTTAGATTACTGGCTGAATACAGTCCCTACAGTCACAAGGCTGAGGTCTCCACTCCCTTGCTAACCATCACTTGGGAGTTGCTTTTAGTTTCTAAAGGCCACCTGCATCCCTTAAAACATAGTTCCCACATCTTCAAAGTCAGTGTGCCTCAACTCTCCTTCATGCTTCAAACTTCTGATCTCCCTTTTGTTGCTGGCCAGAAAAAAAGTTTCCACTTTTAAAGGGTTTGTATAACGAGATTAGACACAACCAGATAATCCAAGATAATCCCCCTAATCTTAAAGTCAATTAATTAGTATCTTAATTACCTCTTTAAAGTCTCTTTGACAGATAACAACATGTTCCTGGGTATGATATTGCATTATACTCACAGTCATAGGCTTTAGGGCAGACAGTTTTTAATGGTGGTAAGTAAGAAAGTCACTCAGTTGTGTCCAGCTGTTTGGGATCCCATGGACTGTAGTCCCCCAGGCTCCTCTGTCCATGGGATTCTCCAGGCAAGAATACTGGAGTTGGTAGCCTTTCACTTCTTCAGGGGATCTTCCCAACTCAGGGATCGAACTCAGGTCTCCCACATTATAGGCAGATTCTTCTTTTTTTTTTTTTATTAGTTGGAGGCTAATTACTTCACAACATTTCAGTGGGTTTTGTCATACATTGATATGAATCAGCCATAGATTTACATGTATTCCCCATCCCGATCCCCCCTCCCACCTCCCTCTCCACCCGATTCCTCTGGGTCTTCCCAGTGCACCAGGCCCGAGCACTTGTCTCATGCATCCCACCTGGGCTGGTGATCTGTTTCACCATAGATAGTATACATGCTGTTCTTTTGAAACATCCCACCCTCACCTTCTTCCACGGAGTTCAAAAGTCTGTTCTGTATTTCTGTGTCTCTTTTTCTGTTTTGCATATAGGGTTATCGTTACCATCTTTCTAAATTCCATATATATGTGTTAGTATGCTGTAATGTTCTTTATCTTTCTGGCTTACTTCACTCTGTATAATGGGCTCCAGTTTCATCCATCTCATTAGGACTGGTTCAAATGAATTCTTTTTAATGGCTGAGTAATATTCCATAGTGTATATGTACCACAGCTTCCTTATCCATTCATCTGCTGATGGGCATCTAGGTTGCTTCCATGTCCTGGCTATTATAAACAGTGCTGCAATGAACATTGGGGTGCACGTGTCTCTTTCAGATCTGGTTTCCTCAGTGTGTATGCCCAGAAGTGGGATTGCTGGGTCATATGGCAGTTCTATTTCCAGTTTTTTAAGAAATCTCCACACTGTTTTCCATAGCGGCTGTACTAGTTTGCATTCCCACCAACAGTGTAAGAGGGTTCCCTTTTCTCCACACCCTCTCCAGCATTTATTGCTTGTAGACTTTTGGATAGCAGCCATCCTGACTGGCGTGTAATGGTACCTCACTGTGGTTTTGATTTGCATTTCTCTAATAATGAGTGATGTTGAGCATCTTTTCATGTGTTTGTTAGCCATCTGTATGTCTTCTTTGGAGAAATGTCTGTTTAGTTCTTTGGCCCATTTTTTGATTGGGTCATTTATTTCTCTGGAATTGAGCTGCAGGACTTGCTTGTATATTTTTGAGATTAATCCTTTGTCTGTTTCTTCATTTGCTATTATTTTCTCCCAATCTGAGGGCTGTCTTTTCACCTTACTTATAGTTTCCTTTGTAGTGCAAAAGCTTTTAAGTTTCATTAGGTCCCATTTGTTTAGTTTTGCTTTTATTTCTATAGGCAGATTCTTTACCGTCTGAACCACCAGAGACACCTTAATGATGGTGGGGGAATGCGTTTTTAGAACTCTACCTACAGAATAGGTACTTGGACCTAAACATTCTCCAAAGTTATGTTCCTGTGATGAATGGAGACAGTGACAGACTTTATTTCCTTAGGCTCCAAAATCACTGTAGATGATGACTGCAGTCATGAAATTAAAAGACACTTGCTCCTTGGAAGAAAATCTATGGCCAACCTAGAAAGCATATTAAAAAGCATAGACATTACTTTGCCAACAAAGGTCCGTTTAGTCAAAGCTACAGTTTTTCCAATAGCCATGTATGGGTGTGAGGTGGACTATAAAGAAAGCTGAGTGCCGAAGAACTGATACTTTTGAACTGTGGTGTTGGCTCTTGAGAGTCTCTTGGACTACAAGGAGATCCAACCAGTCCATCCTAAAGGAAATCAGTCTGAATATTCATTGAAAGGACTGATGCTGAAGCTGAAGCTCCAATCCTTCGGCCACCTGATGCGAAGAACTGACTCATTGGAAAAGATCCTGATGCTGGGAAAGATTGAAGGCTGGAGGAGAAGGGGATGACAGAGGATGAGATGGTTGGATGGCATCACCGATTCGATGGACATGAGTTTGGGTAAACTACGGGAGTTTATGATGGACAGTTGGTGATGGACAGGAAAGCCTGGTGTGCTGCAGTCCGTGTGATTGCAAAGAGTCAGACATGAATGAGCGACTGAACTGAACTGATGAAAACCTTAGCAACATAACTCTTTAACAATAGATGAGAATATTAGACACTCAGAGGCCTATACACATGCCTGTCAAGGTGATGGATAAAGCTGCTCCAGGAAGCAGATGCCAGAAGAGGACTGGAACCCCCACCAACTCCATCACTCTGCAGGACAGATCTAGAGGCATCAATAAAACCACTTCACAAGATACTCTGCTAAGCTGAGGAAAATGCAGGACAAAGGAAGTGGGATTACATTTTCAAGACTGAAACTTTAGAAGAATTTAAAGGAGCTACTCAAGTTGATAAATAAGGAAAAATCATGACAATTCAGTAAAAGGGAAAATAGTGCAGTGCCAGCATATCCCTACAGCACAGACATGACACAGACATGAAAAAAAGATACTAAAGATGGAACAGACTCAAATGCAATCTACTTATATACAAATAAAAAGCAATCCACTGTCATAAAATAACTTTATGGATTTAAGCTACATAATGTGGGAAAATGTATCTAATAAAATGACAAATAAAATATAAGTGATGTATATTTTTTTCTCAAGTTGACAAAAGGCATTTTTAAGATTAAAAGCAGAGGAGGAAATCCAAAACGAAGCATGACATTTACTACATACATTTGAAAACTTCTAAACAGCTAAAAACAATCATAAAGGGAATTAACATTTTCTTGTTTTGCACTTTCTTATTTCTTTTCAGCTTAATTGAGAAGCTAATTTGGACAAAGTCTACTTTCTGATCTATATCTCTACCATTTTCTATATGTCTCAAATTCCCAACAGCACAAAAAAAAAAAAAAAAAGAGTCACCGCTACATATGCCACTGGTTCTGAGTTTTCATATCTAGTTCCTTTTGCCTTTGGGATACGTGAATACGTGATAGATACCTTTCCTATCAGGCCTTTTCTGTTCTTGAGAATAGGATTCCCACATTATGAATTTGGGTTGGGAGGAGGCAGTGATTGGCTTAAACCTGAAGCCTAACCCATGTACCCAGTTTTGAATGACAGCCTTGATTTGGGAGTTGTGGGGTTCAGGAACCATGAAACACAAAACCTAACTTTGATTCTATTGTTTCCACAGTAACCTCTAGCCTCCCTCCTCCACACAAAATTTCAGGTTTCCACAATTTTCCATATATTTCAATGATTGGTGAAATAAAGATTGTGGATAAGAGATCTTTAAACACTTATGTTCACCTTTAGTTTTGATACATGTTTAATTTATTTGGCTTCACAATGCTGCAGTTCATTTATTAAAGACTGATAATATCCCTCTAAGGTGTTCTCAGGCACGTTAAGACCCCAACTCCCTCGAGGCAGAGATTGTCCTGTATTTTGTTTGTGGCTGCAGGGCCAGTGCACACAGCACTATGCCTGACACATCAGAGATGTAAAGTAACTATTTGTGTCATGAGTGAACTGTGGCCTCTAAATGAAAAGCTTTCAGAACCTTGGTAGTCAGCCACATGGCTACCCAATACTTGACATTATCAATTACCTTCATCCTCAGCCATTTAAAATCCTTTTGAATGACCTTTAAAACTATCCAAACTATTCAGGAAGTTGATATCTATATTCCCTATCAGCACTGGTTGTGTGCTTGCAAACAAAATGAGCTGATATCTATCTTCCCTATCAGCATTGGCTGTGTGTTTGCAAACAATCTAGTTATTATGAATAATATGAATAGTACATACATGAATGTAATTTAGTGTATTTTCACAGTGATTTTTTTTTCCTGACCTTTCCTCATTACTATCATGGCAAACATGTAAGAATTACAATGCCAAGCAGTTGGCAAATAAGGTCTCATGAACATTTAGAGAGAATTTTGCTAGTTCCTTAATAATCCCCTCTCAGATGGCTGTACTTCATAGCCTTTCTTTGGAAATTCCTTCCACTCTGTATTCTTGGGAGTATCTTCGGTCTCTTCAATTTGTCTCTGGGATTTTGCCTAGGCCCTACTGCATATGTCATGCACTGCCTTCCATGAAAAAGACGTTATCATCTTTCTATAGCATTATCTGTTATATATTCACACCCATTTCTCATTTTTCTCATGGCTCCTTCCCATCTTTCTGGGCCAGAGTTTTGATGCTCCCCACTCTTTGGAGGAATTGACTAAAGCAATTCCCACTTCTCTAAATTTATTTATCCCATTATCTGTGCTTAGCTCCCAAGGTCCAAAATTTTCTAAGTTTACTATAATTTGTTCATTCCCAAGTGTGTGTGTTTACCACCAGGATAGCAAACTTGAGAAACATCAAGAATAGTCACCAAACATGCTATGAATTTTGCGCTTCATCTCAATTTTCTTGTAACATTGGGACAAATCCTCTTCCAGGGCATCCCTCTGTCTCTCATCAGAATGAATGAATGTTCTGTTGCAAACTCTTCTACCTTCAGACATGACTAAGATTCTTACCATAGGAGTCTTCACAGTCCCCACAGTGGGGAATGGAGGGAGGGAAAGCTAGGAATAGATCTGGGAGATGTCAAATTCTGTAACAAAATCTCAGTTCAGATTTATTTGGGTCTCCTGTCATATCCTTCAGTGTGCAGCACTGTATAATTAATATTAATTATACATATCTATCTATCTATACACCTATCTCTTTGTATTTATGAATTTCCTTATCATCTATCTCTATGATCTATCATCTAATCTGTCATCCATGTATCTATATTTTCTCCTTATGAAGACTTGCCTTATTAGCTTTGCATCACTACTGATCAAAAGTAATATAAGCTAAATTGGAGATTTATGTTTAACATAAATTCTGTAAAAGTTCTTGTCCAGGATATACTTTTAAAATAATTATTTTTTTTACACTGAGCTTCCCAATGTACTCAATCTAAACATAAGAAAGAAAAAAATGGCATTTAAGCCATTTAGCCTGAAATTATTTTTTTTAAATTTAACATGAATGTGTTTTGAGGTAGCTCAAGCTTTCTTATTTTATTTATTAATCTTTATATAAGACATTATTTTTCATTGAAGGATTATGTATATACAACAGTCGTGACAATGATAATATAGAGATTAATTTTATATATTTACATACCTCAGGATAAGTTAATAAGATAAAATTTCCATAGAGTTGATTTTTTAAACTTTATTTTAGAGTATGACTCCATAAATCTGATTTATAGAGCAATTATGGAAACTCTTTTTACTATCACTTTGGATTAAGAGTGCTCTAGGAAATAATCTAATAAAATGGTGATTAAACCACAGCAACTCCTCCAAATGAGAGCATGAGAGCTCTGGTCTGTTTCATTCTTACACTATGTCCAATGCATAGAGTTTCAATGAGATCCAGAAAAATTTCTCTTGGGCCCTAAATGATTCTATCACTACTAAACATGCTTCACACACACAGACAAAATGTTTGGTGGCTGCTACGGCTTTAAAATGCATTCTAATCAGAGTCTCTCAATTGATTCATGTGGCATCTGGTTTTAGAAGCCATCAAATACATGGACAATAGAGAATTCTTCAGAATTCTCCTCTGTTATTAATCTTGATCATTGCAGAGGATTCAGACAAATCTGCATGAATCTGAACCTCTGCAACTCAAGTGCTGTCTAGTAAAGGACAGTGGGGCTGAAATCTGCTTTCACTCAGGGTAAGCCAACTCAACCAGTCATTTTCTAACAGCTTTTTCCTCTGAATGTTTCTGTGACAAATGGCTTGATTGGCCTATGAAAAGATTTTTGGGGAGCCATGTAACTCAGAACTTTTATGTATTTGAAATCTTTTTGCTTGCATATCTTTAAAAATAATTTTTAAAATGTATGTACCTATACATATAGTTTAAGATGGCTCAAACTTTTTATTAAAGTTTTAAATAGTAGGAATGCATATATAATTTGAAACAATATTATATCAATTTAAAAAAAATACTGTGACAAAAATGCTATAGTTTTTGAGGTCTACTATTATTGATTTAAATATATACAAACAGAATGTTTTAATAATCATGTGTTTTACACAGCTCTTCTTCCTTCTGTAACATATTTTCTCTACACTTAGTCCACAGAAGCTTGTTCCAATCTATTATATTTTGAGCTTGAAAGTCATCCTTAATCATCCTATCATATTCCTTTGCAACCAAAACACGTATATAAACTTGGATTTGCTACATTAATTTGTATGACCCCAGAGTTCTGAATATTATGATTTTCTTTGGAAGTGTCTTGCCATTGAATATTAGAACACATCTCATCAAATAACAGAAATATACAACATTTTAAAAATAATTAAACATAAAGGTAGAATTTTACTAGAAGTGTATCACTTTATGAGATAGATGGAGAGTTATAAAAAATTGATTATATGTATCTGTGGATGTTAATTTTTAATTGAAGACCACATGGCTAAATGTTAACTTTTATATTTATTCATTATTATAAACTTTGAAAATCTTGTCAACATAAACTATTAGATAAGAATAGAGAAAAGTTCTGTGTCAAATATTATACAGTGATCAGTCATCAAAAATTACTATTAATGATCTATATGCTGAAAGCTCAATTAAGCCTTGAATTAATTTTGTTAAAAACATTTGGACAAGCTGCCTTGCAAAATAATGTGTTAATAATTATAGAGTTATCCAGTTTCTCAACATTAATGATATTTCTAATTATTCTTCTTGGCAATTAAAAAAAAAAAGGCCATCAGAAAAGAGAACTCACACCATGCCTTGACAGTAGGCACATTCTCAGGCAGGACAGTTTCAGCAAAGAGACATATGGGATTTGAAATTTTTGAATTTAAGTTACTTAAAGCTCTTTATGACCATGAACCCAAAGTATGCCTATATCCACATTTAAAACTACTGAAGGAGAGAACTGGCCTGAAAAGTTTTCCTGATTTCTTGCATTAAGTGAAGCTGGTAAAATCTCCAGAGCCTTGAGGACAGGCAAAATATTCTGTTTGGGTTTTGGCTATTTACACAACCCTAAAAGACCATTGTCTTACATGCTCCTTGGACCAAAGGAACATGTTGATTTGTGACAGTGTGCTTCTAAGAAACCAGCTCTATCTAATGTGTACTGTCTGTAGGTCAGGTAAAACACTACCAAACTTATCTTTTACTTTTCTTCATTTTTTTTTTTAAATCTAATTAAAGTCATTGGCCACTAAATTCCACATTTGGGATTCCCTTGCCTTAGAAGGAGACAGGGAGCAAGACAATCCCCAAGAAAAAGAAATGCAAAAAAACAAAATTGCTGTCTGAGGAGGCTTTACAAATAGCGGTGAAAAGAAGAGAAGCAAAAAGCAAAGGAGAAAAGGAAAGATACACCCATTTGAATGCAGAGTTCTGAAGAATAGCAAGGAGACATAAGAAAGCCTTCCTTGGCGATCAGTGCAAAGAAATAGAGGAAAACAATAAAATGGGAAAAGGCTAGAGATCTCTTCAAGAAAATGAGAGATACCAAGGGAACATTTCATGCAAAGATGGGCAGAATAAAGGACAGAAATGGTATGGACCTAACAAAAGCAGAAGATATTAAGAAGAGGTGGCAAGAATACACAGAAGAGCTGTACAAAAAAGATCTTCATAACCCAGATAACCTAGAGCCAAACATCCTGGAATGTGAGGTCAAGTGGGCCTTAGGAAGCATCACTATGAACAAAGCTAGTGGAGGTGATGGAATTCCAAGCTGAGCTATTTCAAATCCTAAAAGATGATGCTGTGAATGTGCTGCACTCAATATGTCAGCAAATTTGGAAAACTCAGCAGTGGCCACAGGACTGGAAAAGGTCAGTTTTCATTCCAATCCCAAAGAAAGGCAATCCCAAAGAATGCTCAAACTATTGCACAATTGCCCTCATCTCACCTGCTAGTAAAGTAATGGTCAAAATTCTCCAAGCCAGGCTTCAACAATACGTGAGCCATACATTCCAGATGTTCAAGCTGGTTTTAGAAAAGGCAGAGAAACCAGAGATCAAATTGCCAACTTCTGCTGGATCATCGAAAAAGCAAGAGAGTTCCAGAAAAACATCTATTTCTGCTTTATTGACTATGCCAAAGCCTTTGACTGTGTGGATCACAATAAACTGTGGAAAATTCTGAAAGACATGGGAATACCAGACCACCTGACCTGCCTCTTGAGAAATCTGTATGCAGGGCAGGAAGCAACAGTTAGAAATGGACATGGAACAATAGACTGGTTCCAAATAGGAAAATGAGTATGTCAAGGCTGCATATTGTCACCCTATTTATTTAACTTATATGCAGAGTACATCATGAGAAACGCTGGGCTGGAGGAAGCACAAGCGGGTATCAAGATTGCCAGGAGAAATATCCATAGCCTTAGATATGCAGATGACATCACCCTTATGGCAGAAAGTGAAGAAAAACTAAAGAGCCTCTTGATGACAGTGAAAGAGGAGAGTGAAAAAGTTGGCTTAAAGCTCAACATTCAGAAAACAAAGATCATGTCATACGGTCCCATCATTTCATGGCAAATAGATGGGGAAATAATGGAAACAGTGAGAGACTTTATTTTGGGGGGGGCTCCAAAATCACTGCAGATGGCAATTGCAGCCATGAAATTAAAAGACGCTTACTCCTTTAAAGAAAAGCTATGACCAACCTAGACAGCATATTAAAATGCAGAGACATTACTTTGCCAACAACGGTTCGTCTAGTCAAGTCTATGGTTTTTCCGTTAGCCATGTATGGATGTGAGAGTTGGACTATAAAGAAAGCTGAGTGCCAAAGACTTGATGCTTGTGAATTGTGGTGTTGGAGAAGACTCTTGAGAGCTCCTTGGACTGCAAGGAGATCCAACCAGTCCATCCCAAAGGAAATCAGTCCTGAATATTCATTGGAAGGACTGTTGTTGAAGCTGAAACTCCAATACTTGGCCACCTGATGCGAAGCGCTGACTCATTTGAAAAGACCCTGATGCTGGGAAAGATTGAGGGCAAGAGGAGAAGAGGACGACAGAGGATGAGATGGTTGGATGGTATCAACGACTGAGTGGACATGAGTTTGAGTAAACTCCAGGAGTTGGTGATGGGCAGGGAAGCCTGTCGTGCTGCAGTCCACGGGATCACAAAGAGTCAGACACAACTGAGCGACTGAACTGAACTGAGCTGTCTTAGAAGAGGTAGTGGGAGCAAAGAGTTAAAAAACCAAACAAACAAAAAAAACAGATGGTGGGGGGGAAAGAGACAGTTATAGAGACACACACATGACCTACACACACAGATAGAATTGTTTTCTCTTAGCCAGTATAATTTTGGCCTCAAAATGGTGATGCTATTTCATAGATAGGTTCATGAGTTTTTTGTTCACTTTTCAAACAGATAGCTTTAGATTCATAGGTAAATTAAGTAAAAATGTATATTTGACCCTTGAACAACAAGGTTTTGAACCGCATGGGTCCACTTTCACATGTTTTTTTTTTTTCAGTAGTAAATACAACAATACTACAAGATCTGCAGCTAGTTAAACCCATGGATGTGGAACCTCAGATAAGGAGGAACCACGGAGAGGGAAAGTCAAGTACAAATATGCACAAATTTTTCACTTCGCAGAGGTTGTTTCCCCTAACCTCCACATTGCTCAAGGGCCAACTGTACAAAGATTTTTGTTATCCCTGCCCTTATAAATGCTTAGCCTCTGGTTATTATCAATAACCCCAATCACAGTGCAGCATCAGCTACAATCAACAAATGCATATTGACACTCAAAGTTCTCAGTTTTCATTAAGGTTTATTCTTTGATTTGTACATTCTACGGTTTTGAACAAATATATATGAGGACATGTATCCACCATTATAGTATCATAAAGAGTAGTTTCAATACCTTAAAAATCCTCTGTGGTCTATCTATTTCTCTTTCCTCTTTCTCAAACTCCAGCATCCATTGTTACTGTCTACTTTTTCCAAAGTGTCATATACTTAGAATCATGCAGTAGGTAGCCTCTTCAGACTGGCTTTTTCTGAAGCTTTTATCAGGCTTTATCGTTCCTCCATGTCTTTTCATGGATTATAGACTCATTTAATTTTAGCTTTGAATAGTATTCCATATCTACATGTACCACAGTTATCCATTCACCTACTGCAGGACATTATGGTTGCTTCCCAGGTTTGGCAATTGTGAATAAAACTGCTGTAAATATCCACATACAGAATTTTGTGTGGACACGTTGTCAAATCCTTTGGGTAATTACCAAGGAGCATGATTGTGGAACTGTATGATAAGAATAAGTTTATTTTTTGGAAGAAACTTTCAAACTGTGTTAAAAGTGGCCGTAACAATTCTGCATTCCCAGAAGCAATGTATCTGAGTTCCTGTTGCTTACATCCTCATCAGCATCTGGTATTGTTAGTGCTCCAGATTTTCTAGGTTCTAATAGGTGTGTAGTGTTATATCATGGCTACTTTTGCTTGCATTTCCCTTAAGGCATGTGATGTAGGGCATCTTGCTGTGCTGTGTCGCTCAGTCTTACTGACTCTTCATGGCCCCATGGACTGTAGCCCACCAGGCTCCTCTGTCCATGGGGATTCTCCAGGCAGGAATACTGGAGTGGGTTGCCTTGCCTTCTTCCAGGGAATCTTCCCAATCCAGGGATCAAACCTAGGTCTCCCACATTTCAGGTGGATTCTTTACCATCTGAGCCACAAAGGAAGCCCAATGGGCATCTTATTTCCTATCTATAAATCTTCTTTGGTAAGATATCTGTTAAGGTCTTTGAGTAATTTTTAATCAGGTTGTTTATTTTTCTTTTGGTGTGTTATATGTTCTTCGTATGTTCTGGATAACCAGATGTGTCTTTTGCAAATAATTTCTTCTAATCTATGGCCTGTCTCTTCATTCTCTTGAAAATGCCTTTTGCATAGTAGACTTTTTAAATTTTAATGAAGCCAAGTTTATTATTTCTTTCATAGATCATGCTCCTGCTATTGTATTCAAAAAATCATCACCATACATAAGGTAATTCAAGTTTTCTCATGTTTTATCTTCTTAGAGTTTTGTAGTTTTGCATCTTACATTTAGGTCTATGATCCATTTGAGCTAACTTTTGTGACAAATATAAGATCTGTGTCTAAGTTTATTTACATGTGCATATGGATATCTAGTTCTTCCAGCACTGTTTGTTGAAAAGACTACACCTTTGTTCTATTTTACTACCTTTGCTCTTTTGTTAAAGATTGATTGACTATATTTCTAGGATTTATATTCTATTCCATTGACCTATATATGTTCTTTTGCCAGTATTATACTGGCTTTGAATAGTATAACTTTAGAGTAAGTCTTGACATTGGGTAATGTCAACCCTCAACTTTGCTCTTATACTTTAACATTGTATTAGCTATTCTGGATTTTTTTTTTTTTTTGTCTCTCTATATAAACTTTAGAATCAACTGTCAATATCTATAAAATAACTTACTAGGATTTTGATTTGGTTTGCATTGAATCTAAAGATCAAGTTGGGAAGAAGAAATGACATCTTGACAATCCTGAAACTTCTTATCCAGGAACATTGATTATCTCTCCATTTATTTAGTTTTTCTTTAATGTCTTTCATCAGAGTTTTATAGTTCTCTATCTTATACAAATTTCATTAGTTTTATGCCTAAGTATTTTATTTTGGAGTGTGCTAAAGTAAATGCTATTGTAACCTTAATTTCAAATTCCACTTGTTTACCACTGGTATATGATAAAGTGATGGAATTTTGTATATTAATCTTGTATCCTGTTTGCTATCATCACTTATTAGGGTTGTTTTTTTCTTTTTGGTCAATTTCATTATATTTTCTACATAGACAACACATATAAACATAATTGAATATATTATTGCTATTATTATTTTGAAACTATTATCTGTTAGATCAATTAAGAATAAGAAAAATACAAAAGATTTTATTTTACCTTCACTTATTCCTTCTCCAATGGTCTTCCTTTCTTTATACAGATCATGTTTCTGACATATAATTTTCCCTCTAAAATATGTCTTTGAACCTTTATTATGAGGCAGGGTAATTGATAACAAATTACCTCAATTTTTCTTTGTCAGAAGTCTTTATCCTTTAATTTTGAAGAATAATTTTGCCAGGTACAGTATTCTAGTTTGGTGGATGTGTTTCTCAAAACTTTAAATATTTTACTCTGCTCTTCTTGCTTGCATGATTTCAAAGAAAAATTTAGATTTAATTCTTATCTTTACCACTCTGTAGGTAAGGTCATTTTTCTGTCTTCTGACTTCTTTTAGAATTTTTTTCTTTATCTTTGTTATTTTATTGTTTGCACAAAGGCCTAGGTGTTTTTCTTTTTTTGCCTTTATCTTGCTTATTATTTTAGGGATTCCTGGATCTGTGGTTTGGTTTTTTGCACTATTTTGATCAAATTCTCAGTCAGTTTTGTTCCCAGCATATCTACTGTTCCCTTCTCTCTTTCTTCTTTTTCTGATATTCCTATCACATGTATACTATTTCTTTTATAGTTTTCCCACAAGTCTTGGATATTCTGTTCTGTTGTTGGCAGGATTTTCCAGTCTTTCTTTTCTTTGCTTTTCAGTTTTGGAGATTTCTACTGAGATATTCTCAAGCTCAGATTCTTTCTTCAGCTCTGTCTAGTTTACTAATAGGTCATCAAAGGCATTTTTCATTTCTATACAGTGCTTTTGACCTCTAATATCTTATTTTTGGTTCTTTCATAGAATTTACATTTCTCTACTGTAATTCCATGGTTGATTCTTACATTCTACTTTATCCATTAGAATCCTTAGCATATTAATTATTGTTGCCTTAAAATTCCAGTGAGATAATTCCAACATCACAATCATATCTGAGTCTGATTTTGATGTTTGCTTTGTCTCTCTGAACTGTGTATTTAATCTTTTACTATGCCTTGTAATTTTTTCTTGATAGCTGGACATGATGTCTTGGGTAAAAGGAAGTGCTGTAAATGTGGCTTTAGAAATGTGGTGATAAGGTATGTGGGAAGGGGTTGCCTTCTATAGTCCTATGATTAGGTCTCAGTCTTTTAGTAAGCCTATGCCTCTGGACTGTGAACCTCACAAGTGTTTTCAGCTTGCCACTTCCTACTCATGTGGAACAGAGTGGGTCTAGTAGGCTGGGATTGGTTATTGACCTGCCTCCGCATGGATGGCATTTTGAGTTCGATATCTACCTTCTCCAGTGTTATTTAAGTTCTGATAAAATCCCAACCGCTTAGGCTCTGGTAAAGTAGTTTCTCATGAGGATAGATAGACTTTGTTAAGAAGAAAAGAAAACTCTGCTGCATTTTAAAATGATTCCATTAGTAGAGTCTTTAGGATTTTCTATGTAGAGGATCATGTCTTCTGCAAACAGTGAGAGTTTCACTTCTTCTTTTCCTATCTGGATTCCTTTTACTTCTTTCTCTGCTCTGATTGCTGTGGCCAAAACTTCCAAAACTATGTTGAATAGTAGTGGTGAGAGTGGGCACCCTTGTCTTGTTCCTGATTTTAGGGGAAATGCTTTCAATTTTTCACCACTTCTGAGCATACACACCAAGGAAACCAGATCTGAAAGAGACATGCACCCGTGTTCATTGCAGCACTGTTTATAATAGCCAGGACGTGGAAGCAACCTAGATGCCCATCAGCAGATGAATGGATAAGGAAGCTGTGGTACATATACACCATGGAATATCACTCAGCCATTAAAAAGAATTCATTTGAATCAGTTCTAATGAGATGGATGAAACTGGAGCCCATTATACAGAGTGAAGTAAGCCAGAAAGATAAAGACCATTATAGCATACTAACACATATATATGGAATTTAGAAAGATGGTAATGATAACCCTATATGCAAAACAGAAAAAGAGACACAGATGTACAGAACAGACTTTTGGACTCTGTGGGAGAAGGCGAGGGTGGGATGTTTTGAGAGAACAGCATCGAAACATGTATATTATCTAGGGTGAAACAGATCACCAGCCCAGGTTGGGTGCATGAGACAAGTGCTCGGGCCTGGTGCACTGGGAAGACCCAGAGGGATCGGGTAGAGAGGGAGGTGGGAGGGGGGATCGGGATGGGGAATACATGTAAATCCATGGCTGATTCATGTCAATGTATGACAAAACCCACTACAATATTGTAAAGTAATTAGCCTCCAACTAATAAAAATAAATGAAAAAATAAAATAAAATAAAATGATTCCTTTAACTCTTCCTCTTCAGGAACCTAAGGGGATGTTTCTCTGCTTATTCACTGTGACAATTTGCTAGAGCTCCAGAAAGTAAAACACAAATGTTCGCCTACCCCTTCACCACCAACCCCTGCCACAACTGGGTCACTCTGGAGTTTTTATGTGAGACTTGTCCACACTGAACCTCCAGCAATTCCTCAATTACAGTTCATTGGCACTCATTCCCATGGAATTCCTGGTAGCTCAGCTGGTAAAGAATTCACTTGCCAGTGCACCAGCCCTGAGCACTTGTCTCATGCATCCAACCTGGGCTGGTGATCTGTTTCACCCTTGATAGTATACTTGTTTCAATGTTATTCTGTCAGAACATGGGGAACACATGTAAATCCATGGCTGATTCATGTTAATGTATGGCAAAAACCACTACAATATTGTAAAGTAATTAGCCTCCAACTAATAAAAATAAATGAAAAAAAAATAAAAATAAAAAAATTGAACTACAAAAAAAAAAGAAAAAATAAGATTTTGCTTGCAATGCAGAGACCCTGGTTCAATTTCTGGTTCGGGAAGATGTGCTGGAGAAGGGATAGGCTAGGTATTTCAGTATTCTTGGGCTTCCTTGGTGGCTCAGCTGTTAAAGAATCTGCCTACAATGTAGGAGACCTGGGTTTGATCCCTGGGTTGGGAAGATCTCCTGGAGAAGGGAACAGCTACCCACTCCAGTATACTGGCTTGGAGAGTTCCATAGACTGTATAGTCCATGGGGTCACAAAGGGATGGACACAACTAAGCAACTTTCACTTTCCCATGGAAGTTTTTCCTCGTGGATTTCTGTTCTGGTAAATTGTGATGCTCTGTATTTGCCTGTTTGTCTCTCCAATTTTGAGAGCAGTTTTGGCCCTGTTACCTCATTCTCTTACAAATTTAAGAATAATTATTAATTTAATTATTATATTTTCTGTTTGCTTAGTTTTTTACTTGTTAGGATAGTCTGGTGACTTCCAAGATTCTTACATGCTGTACTGGAAATTGAAAGTCGTTTTAATTTTTTTAATTCACTTTTACAAGAAAAATATCTGTGTCTAATTATAGATAAAAAGGGAAACTTGTATTATATATTCAGGATATATATACATATATATATATATATACATACATATATATATATATATATATATATAAACATCATAGGAAAAAAATTTGGAGCTATTTTATAACATACTTCTATCCCTGAAAAGTAGAGCAAAGACATCTAACTAGTGCTGCCTGTGCCATTTTGCTTCTAACATCAGTTTCTTTATCAAGAAGGCACATCTATAAAAGACGTGTAAAAGATACAAGTGAGTAATAAAAGATCATGCTTTATACTGACATCTATTGCTCAGATTTATTGTTAAAAGTGCTAGCAGGGCATAAGAAACTTGTAGATAACTACAAGTGAAATGGATGATCTTCATACACTTTGACCAAACCTATTTAAAGAGAGAATTGAATTTGAGAGGATAGGGTATATGTAATTGCTCTTCTGAGCACAATTTATCTCATCTAATAGTGCGGTTAATTCTATTGCATTCCCTTAGCAATAATTAGTACTGAGGATTGAAGAAATCCCGATCTCCCATGCATAATTCAGGAAAACAAACAGGGACTTTTGGAGTTTCTTTAGTATGAAGTCTAGATCTAGATTTACTTTTATAAACTCAGTGTTCCCACTTCATTGATACATAAGAAATACATTCATCTATCTTCAATTCAAGAACTAGGTGCTTTATCCTTTACTTTCCTGCTTTATGATTTTGTAGTATTCCTTTTATAGAAATACCAATACCCACCACAGATGGACAATCCAAAATTTTATACCAGCAAACACATTCTTCTAGGTATTTATTAGACACATTTAAAATGAAGCACATTAGATTTTTCTCATCTAATGTAGTGAAATTAAGTCTACCAATTCCTTCACTTTCAGAATAGCATAGTAGACATACAGTGGAAATAGGATTAAGTAAATCTGTTTGAAATGCTGCCTTTTATTCTTTGTATAATTTTGGACAAACTATACACCTTCTCTCAGGACATAATTGTTAACTGCAATTAAGCCCCTATGTGATTCACCCCATAGGATGACTATAATTTTCAACAATTTTGAAAATAAGTCAGTCTTTGCATTTGTTCCTGACCTTTTATTACTCAGTGAATTGATCCTAAAATTCAGAACTTAATCTCACCATTTCATCGGTCATTAAGGATGTGGCTTTTGACCATGGGCAGCAATAGCTGCCCTTCTCTCTGTCACTGTCTTCAATCTCACCTCTTCTCTCTGCTCTTCAGCTAATTAGCCACTCACAAGCTGCTGCCACTCCCTGTGTTTGGCACCTAGCCTCTCATAGTAAGATGCTTAGGGCTAAGAAACCAGGTAGGCCAACTACTCGTCAGTTTTCATCTGGGCACGGGATTTTTCTCTTGCACATTTCTCAGTGTTAGTGTTTCTCACATTCCCAAGGTCATAAGGTCTATCAATATGGTTACTTTGTTGTCACACTAGAAAAGTGGTCCTTGACCTCAATGGAGCTTTAAAAAGCTGATGCCCTCTCCCCCCAGACTCTGGTTTCATCCATCTGGAGTGTTTTGTAAAACTCTCTGGGACATTTTAATGCACTTATAAAGATTGAGAACCACTAATCTAGAAGACTATGGAAGGTCTGAGGACAAGAGATACTGTACTATCATTTCTTAAAGAAACTAAATACACTTTTATATTTGCATAAAATTTCCAGTTTTCAAGCACAGGAGATTATTGAAAGATGCCTACTGCTTTCCCTACAAACTGAAGTGGATAGAAACTATTTTGTTTCAGAAACTGTTCACCCTTTGATTCACTCAATAGCAGTAATTGATTATAACTTGTATATAGAAGCAGACTCATATGTTATATTTAGGCCTACTGGGACTTTTGAGATCCCTAGAGAAAGAGAGGGCTTCCCTCGTGGCTCAGATGGTAAAGAATGGTTGGATGGCATCACCAACGCAATGGACATGAGTTTGAGTAGGCTCTTGGAGTTCGTGATGGACAGGGAAGCCCAGCATGCTGCAGTCCATGGGGCTGCAAAGAGTTGGACATGACTGAGTGACTGAACTGAACTGAAGAGAAAGAGAAACACTACATGAGATAAAGTTGATTTCTATGCTGCTAACATTGGAAATTAAGGTAGGATGCGGCATAATACATATATATATGTGTGTGTTAATAATGACATGAAATAGTAATATTCTTTGCTAATATTTGTTGGAGATGATCAAGGGCTGAGGAGGCTTGTGAAAATATTTTGATTAAATAGATTTTACCATAGTTTTCATTCATGTGCTAAATACTGATCTATCCAATTCCTCATTGGTATTTGTGGCACATCGTGCTCTGTGTGTTGCTAAGTCTCTTCAGTCGTGTACGACTCTTTGCGATCCTCTGAGCTGTAGCCACCAGGCTCCTCTGTTCATGGGCTTCTCCAGGCAAGAACACTGGAGTGGGTTGACATGCCCTCCTGCAGGGGATCTTCCCAACCCAGGGAACTAACCTGCATTTCTTATGTCTCCTGCATTGGCAGGTGGGTTCTTTACCATTAGCTCCACTTGGGAAACCCTGAATGGTAAGTCACAATGTTCTTAAGAAACAGATATAAGTGCATCTAGGGCATGAGGCTGACAAAATGATGAGCTTGAGGAATGACAATAGATGATGAGTCTGAGGCCTATCTGGGCCTAGATACTCTTCCAATCTTGAGGAAAAAAAATCTAAAATGGGAGATTTTCTACTTACAGATTTTTCTCAGAGAGATTCAAAAAGCAGACATGTGTCATGTGGGAACATTGATTAACCCATTAGTACCAATTGTAATGTCATACTTTAGTTTTTAATCTAGCAAAACCCTGGAATGTGAGGGAATAGAGCATCATAGGGAGATACTTGGATCAGGAGTTTGGATATCAGAAAGGCTCAGAATAGAGGCCATACTTCAGAGAAACTACCAGAAATTACCTGACAGCAGTGGGCAGGGGGGTAGGAGTAGGGAGTATGTCAAGGGAGATGATTAGCAACTCTGGAATCTGAGCAAGCAAATCTCAGAATAAGAGTCGGGGGTACAGAGTGGGAGAGAAGGAAAGGAAAGAATAACCTACTACTCTATATTTAAAGGCAGAAATACATTATGAGGGAGAAAATAATGCAAAAGTTCACTATCTAATAATAGTTCTTGGTATCCATAATGCCTGTAATTGTGAGTAAGAATTTTATGACAGAGAGAGAGAGATGGAGAAGACGATTGAGAGAATATGAATATAGGCATGTCTCAGGCATAGTTGACTTAGGGTTAAGAAAAAAATGTATACTTCCCTTCAATTAAAAAATGCCTTTTCTTCTCTTTGAGTCAACACTATCCCATCCTTGTCTGCTTATCCATTCTCATCCTAATGTCTATTCTAGCTGATACTGGATCCCATCTGTAAACCATACTCTCCTTGAGAACGATGGCATCTCATTCATCTTTTATTTCCCAGGTCTTACATAGTCCCTGACATATAAGCGGCTTTCAGGAAATACTGACATTAAGTAAACTGAAAGTGCCCTATCTGCAGCTAATCTCCTGGTTTTTCAAGCTGAGTAAAATAGCCATAATCATTGTTTTCCTTTAAGAGCACACATTGCAGGTAAGCCTCAGGCAAAGCGCTGTCATTCCACAAAGAGCCACCATTTCAGTTATCAACTATATTTGCATCTATTAATTCAACATGGCCTAATTAAAGTAGCAAATATGTTTGAAAGCATAGTAAAGTAACATCCATGAATAATCATTTTGCTTCCTATCATATTAATATAGAGAAAAGGCAACACATTATTTTTTCCTGAGATAAAATGCTTGATCTCAATGTCAGTGGTTTCATGTATTAAAAATCTCAACATTAATATTGAAAAAGAGCATCATTGAATGTATTAGTAATTTGGACCACAGGAGAACTTACAAGTTGCTGCTAAATACATGATATGTTTTCATAATTATAATCAGCTAAACTGCTTAAGTGAGTGATTCTGCTTAAATTAGGAAATTAAAAATTTGAATTATTTTTCTGCAAATTTGCTGCTGCTTCTAGAAGAAGTTAAAGGCTTGTTGGATGCCAAAATTCTTCATAGCCACTGATTGTGTGCTGTTTACAGTCAATCTGTAATTTGCCTAGCTGCTTCCAGTAAAATATTAATGCAATCAAACCGAAACTGTTTTCTCTCACATTCATTTCTCATCCTGGATCAGGCTGTAAAGCTCTTTTTTTTCCTTTTTTTTTTAAATAAGCCAAGCTGTTTAACTGTCTAAATGTAAGTTTGAAATCCCATCCTAAGGTGGTCAAGAGATTTTTTTTTTGGCGGGGGGGAATGGGACTTCCTCATTTATATGATTTACAGCAAAGTACGTATTGTTGATATACTTTTATGTTCTAGCACATTCATACTAGGCATGTGTAGATAGAATAAAGTCTCTGACACTCACAGTATGACTGGGGAGACAATAACACACTTACAAAGAATAATAATATGAAACAACATACTCTGAAAAAAGTACTACCAGCCATCACTTTCTCAAGAGGAGCGGTGTCAGACTGGGGCAGTGTCAGAGTAAACGAGGTATAAGAGCAGGCAGCTGATGAAAGGCGGTAGTATTCACACTCTCCTCCCCTCCAAGTGACTGACCTGCCCCATAATCCAAAGTAGAGAGTTATTGTAAAAGCAGTTTAATAAGAGGGCGATATCATTTACACTGGAAAGACCAAGTATCAAATTAGAGAATTTGATTGTAGTTGAGCTGAAATTATTAAGACTAGAAATCAGATAGGTGGAGAACTTAAGGGCAGGACATTCCAGCTGCAGGGGAGAAAAAGGAGAACAAAAAACAGAATAACGGCGATTACAAAACCAAGAGGAAACATTTGGGTACGATGATGACCTGGAATAAAGGAGCAGAGGCAGGTAAATAAAATTATGAAAGTAGTTTGGCACACATAGATTTACAGTATTATTGAAATTTAAAGGTAAGATTTTATCTCAAAAATAAATTCCATGAAGGCCTAGGTGGTAATGGTGGAACGTTGGTTCTCAGACATCACAGACATTAGACAGGATCTAGGAATTTTTTATTGGATGTGGCTAGAACAATCCTAAACTTCCTTAGCGGTCATCAGAGATTCCACATTTAGTATCAAGAGAAGCCCCAAACTCACCTCATACTCTTCCCACCATATGTGATAACAAACTGAGGTGCTGGCTTCTCCATGCAGTGCAGCACAGAGATCTCACTAGCTAAAATATCTTCTCACTTCATTCATGTAGTCTAATCAAGCATGATGCATAAATGTCTTACCAAACATCTTTTTGGTTTAAACCTCACTTGTTAAATCAAAATAAAACAATCACCATAACTGAGTAGACAAAACTGAGAATACTGATTGTTTGGCAAAAAAGAGCTATATCACTTAAGAAACAAATTCGATGGGTCTCCACGAGCAGAAATGTAAAAGGCCAGCTTAGGGTGTTCCAATAGTAAAGCTAAGACATTTTGAACAAGATAATTTTTCATCATACGTGTGTGTGTGTGTGTGTGTGTGTGTGTGTGTGTGAGGGGTGTCCTGTATATAGTAGGATGCTGAGCAGTATCTCTGGTCTCTATCTAGTAAATGTGTTACTCCATACTGCCATACTGCCAGGGTATGACAATCAAAACTCTCTCATGGGTAAAATCACCCTGGCTGACAATCACTGGGCAAGATAAAGAAAAAAAAGAAAACATCAATCTAGGCGATATTCTGAGTTTAAGTGTTTTGTTCACTCCTGAAGCAGATTGTAAATGTTTTTCTATTAAGGTTGGTGCAAAAGTAACTGCGGTTTTGCAATCCTGAGCACTGCTGTTTAACATTGGAATACATTCTTAAATAAATATGGTTAGGTTCTACATCATTTTAATGTGCATTTCTTGTTTTGTATTTTTTGCTAATGACTTTTTACTTATTTATTTGATATTTATTTTAGACTAGGGAAATGATGTTAGACAGAAAGTAAATTCAAACGATTTTCTTAATCAAGTTCAAACTGGGTTGTAAAACAGAGGAGATAACTCACAACACCAACAATGCATTTGGCCCAGGAACTGGTAACAGATGTACAGTGCAGTGGTGGTTCAAGACATTTTGCAAAGAGCTTTGAAGATGAGGGGTGCAGTAGTGAGCTAGCAGAAGTTGACAACAGTTGAAAGCCATCATCAAAACTGATCCTCCAGCCTCTACGTGAAAAGGTGCCAAAGAACTCAACGACAACTTCTGGCATTAGAAACAAATTGGAAAGGTGAAAAAGCTTGATAAGTGGGTGCCTCATGAGCTGTCCGGAAAAAAAAAAAAAAGAAATGTTGCTTAGAAGCGTCATCTTCTCTTACTCTAGGCAACAACAACAAGCCATTTCTTGATTGGATTATGACATGTGACAAAAATGGATTTTGTATGACAACCAGAGATGACCAGCTCTGTGGTTGGATGGAGAAGAAGCTCCAAAGCACTTCCCAAAGTCAAACTTGCGCCAAAAAAATGTCATGGTCACTTTTTGATGGTCTTCCTCCCTTATGATCTACTACAGCTTTCGATATCCAAGCAAAACCATTACATCTGAGAAGTATGCTCAGCAAATCAATGAAATGCACTGAAAATGCACTGCAATGCCTGGAACCAGCGTTGGTCAACAGAAAGCACCCTGTTCTCCATGACAACTCCCAACTGTGTGTCATACAACCGATGCTTCAAAAGTTGAACAAATTGAGCTATGGAATTTTGTCTGATCCTCCATATTCACCTGACCTCTCACCAACTGACTACCACTTCTTCAAGCATCTCGACAACTTTTTGCAGGGAAAACACTTCCATAACCAGCAGGAGGCAGAAAATGCTTTCCAAGAGTGCATCAAATCCTGAAGCACAGATTTTTATGCTACAGGAATAAACAAAGTTATTTCTCATTGACAAAAATTTGTTGATTGTAATGGTTTCCTATTTTGATTAATAAAGATGTGTCTGACTTTAGTTATAGTGATTTAAAACTCGTGGTCTGAAACCTCAATTGCTTTTTCACCAACCTAAAGACAAATGATCTTTATATAATTTCAGCCTTCAAAGAGGAGGGTACAGTTTTCAAAGAGGTCCAAGATGAGACGAACAAGGCTTCTGTCACATCTGGAAGTGTGTGATAGAGGCTTGACAGAGTTTTTTCTTTAACAATACACTTTACAGCCCCCTGTTACCCTTAAAAATACAGAAGAGCTTAGCAATGGGCTCTACGTTAATAGCTCCCAGGTCGTCACCACCATCTACATTATTAGAACAGATGTTCTATGAAGTGGATTTAGATGAATGTTCTGGTATGCAGCCTGAGCAGAACAGAAGCAGCTTATTTTCCTTTTGTTGAAGAATGAGTTCTTGTGTCATCTGACAAGAAAGCAGTTATGCAGCATCATTTAAGACTTTGGAGACCAGACATCTGATGATGTGAGATGAATAAGAATAACTGCAGCCATATGAAATGGGACTAAGATGACACTGCAGAGCCAGCACTGACAATTCCCTGATCTTTACAAGAAGAACAGATCCCAGAGACTTCTAGTGTCTATGTTCAGTAACCAAGTTGCTCTTTAATTTGCATATAGATTACTCAACTATCTCTACAGTATTACTCCATGTGCAACAGGAAACGTTAGTCATAGCATGTACTTTCTCTCGGAACACTAGTAGGAAAACACAGATGATCTATTATTATTCTGAAGCACCTAGGCCAATGTACTCAGTCTGGTTCATTTTGCTTTTAGGGCTTATGAAGTGGGATTTATCACAAGCTAATATTAAAGTAACATTTGAATTGATAGCTTTCTTTTAATATCCTGGGTTTCCCCATTCATAAGTAACAACACCATCTTGATGAGATAAGGAAATATGGTATAAAAGTTAATATAATATGCAAAACTGACATTATGAGTTTCCCCACTGTTTGAAATGATGTCATGATAAATCTCAATATTATAAAAGGATTTCAGGAAGTGTCTGGTTTCAGTGAAGTCTTTTTATGAAAGGTGAGATGGCTTAGTGTGAGAAAGGATCTGAAAATTGGATTTAATCCATCCTAATCCCAAATACTGATACAAATTTGCATATGTAATATATTTGCATATTACCATAGGCACTGTGGAAATTGTTAGAACTAGTTGATCATGGTTTCCTCCCTTCTTGTTAATATATACTTATACATAATATAATCTTTAACTTCCCTCCTAGCCTCCTACACCCAGTCATCCATCCTGGCCAGCCTAAAATCACAACCACATCTAATAGATCTCTTTTCACAAACTTTCATCTCTGTCTTATTTACCTTCTTCCTTTTCAAGACATGGTACCCTAATATAAATTCTGTTTAGCCTAAGGATTTCTTTCTCCATCATGCACAAATTCCTTCTCTATCTTCTGTCTCTTCCTTAAGTGCGATGTCTCTTGACATGAAAAGATACTTGGCTTTCTCTCTTGAGGGCACTTCCTATCAGGACTCTGAAGGAAAGAATCCTATTCACTTCTTTGAATCCATACAGAATTTTATTGTTGCCCATTTAAATTTCCAGTTTTGGTATTCGTTCATTTACACCATGCTTTCTGCATTCTTGTTTTCAGTTCAGTTCAGTTCAGTTGCTCAGTCGTGTCCGACTCTTTGTGACCCCATGCACTGCAACATGCCAGGCCTCCCTGTCCATCACCAACTACCGGAGTTTACCCAAACTCATGTCCATTGAGTTGGTGATGCCATTCAACCATCTCATCCTCTGTTGTCCCCTTCTCTTCCTGCCCTCAATCTTTCCCAGCATCAGGGTGTTTTCAAATGAATCAGCTCTTTGCATCAGGTGGCCAAAGGATTGGAGTTTCAGCTTCAACATCAGTCCTTCCAATGAACACCCAGGACTGATCTCCTTTAGGATGGACTGGTGGGATCTCCTTGCAGTCCAAGGGACTCTCAAGAGTCCTCTCCAACACCACAGCTCAAAAGCATCAATTCTTTGGAGCTCAGCTTTCTTTATAGTCCAACTCTCACATCCATACGTGACCACTAGAAAAACCATAGCCTTGACTGGACCTTTGTTGACAAAGTAATGTCTCTGCTTTTTAATATGCTGTCTAGGTTGGTCATAACTTTCCTTCCAAGGAGTAAGTGTCTTTTAATTTCATGACCGCAATCACCACTTGCAGTGATTTTGGAGCCCCCCCCAAAATAGTCTCTCACTTTTTCCATTGTTTCCCCATCCATTTGCCATGAAGTGATAGGACCAGATGCCATGATCTTCATTTTCTGAATGTTGAGCTTTAAGCCAACTTTTTCACTCTCCTCTTTCACTGTCATCAAGAGGCTCTTTAGTTCTTCTTCACTTTCTGCCATAAGGTTGGTGTCATCTGCATATCTGAGGTTATTGATATTTCTCCCAGCAATCTTGACTCCAGCTTGTGCTTCCTCCAGCCCAGCGTTTCTCATGATGTAATCTGCATATAAGCTAAATAAGCAGGGTGACAATATATAGCCTTGACATACTCCTTTTCCTATTTGGAACCAGTCTGTTGTTCCATGTCCAGTTCTTGCTGTTGCTTCCTGACCTGCATACAGATTTCTCGAGAGGCAGGTCAGGTGGTCTGGTATTCCCATCTCTTTAACAATATTCCACAGTTTATTGTGATCCACACAGTCAAAGACTTTGGCATAGTCAATAAAGCAGAAATAGATGTTTTTCTGGAATTCCCTTGCTTTTTCAATGATCCAGCAGAAGTTGGCAATTTGATCTCTGGTTCTTCCCCCTTTTCTAAAACCAGCTTGAACATCTGGAAGTTCATGGTTCACATATTGCTGAAGCCTGGCTTGGAGAATTTTAAGCATTACTTTACCAGTGTGTGAGATGAGTAGGATTGTGTGGTAGTTTGAGCATTCTTTGGCATTGCCTTTCTTTGGGATTGGAATGAAAACTGACCTTTTCTAGTCCTGTGGCCACTGCTGAGTTTTCCAAATTTGCTGGCATATTGAGTGTAGCACTTTCACAGCATCATCTTCCAGGATTGAAATCGCTCAGCTGGAATTCCTTCACCTCCACTGACTTTGTTCATAGTGATGCTTCCTAAGGCCCACTTGACTTCACATTCCAGGATGTCTGGCTCTAGGTGAGTGATCACACCATCGTGATTATCTGGGTCGTGAAGATCTTTTTTGTATAGTTCTTCTGTGTATTCTTGTCACCTCTTCTTAATATCTTCTGCTTCTATTAGGTCCCTACCACTTCTGTTCTTTATTGAGCCCATCTTTGCATGAAATGTTCCCTTGGTATCTCTAATTACATTGAAGAGATCTCTAGTCTGTCCCATTCTATTGTTTTCCTCTTTTCTTTGAATTGATCACTGAGGAAGGCTTTCTTATCTCTCCTTGCTATTCTTTGGAACTCTGCATTCAGATGCGTATATCTTCCCTTTTCTCCTTTGCTTTTGCTTCCCTTCTCTTCACAGCTATTTGTAAGGCCTCCTTAAACAGCCATTTTGCTTTTTTGCATTTATTTTTCTTGGGGATGGTCTTGAGTCCTGTCTCCTGTACAATGTCACGAACCTCCATCCATATTTCCTCAGACACTCTGTTTGTCAAATCTAGTCACTTTAATCTATTTCTCACTTCCACTGTATAGCCCTAAGGGATTTGATTTAGGCCATACCTGAATGGTTTTCTTCACTTTCTTGAATTTCAGTCTGAATTTGGCAATAAGGAGTTCATGATCTGAGCCACAGTCAGCTCCCAGTCTTGTGTTTAATCACACCCAAAACTTCAATGACAAATCTATTTCAATAACAATTTTTATGGAAAGGAAAAAAGTTCTGTGAGTTTTTTAGTGCAAATTTAACAGTAGCAACAACATAGGATTGCTACCTCCATGAAACTAACTTGTTTGGAGAGTGCAAAAACAGACATACAGCATCAAGAAATGGGGGAGAATTTATCTCCCAATTTACATTGAATTTCACTGTCTAAAGTTGCTATTGCTCTGGCAACCACATTTTAAAGAACAGATGTCAAAACCTTAAGACTATAGAGAAGAGGAGAATCAGAATGTGGTTGTATCTAGAACATATGTCAAATAAGAAAACAGTATTCAAGGGTTATGCTTTTTCCTATTTAGTTGTATTTCTATCTATAAAGTTTAGATATGTATTTCTCTGTGTATAAATAGGAAGGAGCACTACCAATGATTAGGAAAATTAAAAAAAAAAGAAGCTGTATGAAGGGCAGGAAGGAACTGGAAGTTGGCTAAGAATAGTAACCAGGTAGAAAAGGGTTCAAGAAGGAGCTCCATGTGATGGCTCATCTACATGTAATAAGAGGCAAGTTTACAACACAGATACATACTAATAAGAGAATAACTGTGGAGGACCATTTACTTCCCTGTCAATCAGATGGGCTTGCCATGTCTGTGAGCTGAGAGAGTGGTGCCATTCACTTCACATCTCTGCTGCCATCCCGCTGTTGAGGGGAGCCTACTGCCTGCCCTGGGTGCAGCCAAATGTGTGAGCTCCAGGCTGATGTGGGGAAGGAGCCACCAGGCTGGCCTCACCATCTCCAGGGATACATCTGAGCTTGGCCGTAGAGCTGTAAGACCCTTTCTACAGATCCTCCTCTTCTGAAAGATAAAGCCTCTGGACGAATGTGCTAGCAACAGTGAACTGCTAAGTCACACCAAATAAAAAGGAACATTCTTAGGATACATTTAAGAGGAAGTGGAGGGAAGAGGAAACAAAAGGAAAGTTTTCCTAAATTTTGTGCGAAGACTGAAGACTTATGGTGGTTTATTTACTTACTGAAAATTCTAGGTCATGGTGTAAAGCAAGCATTTTCAACAGCTATCAATTTTCAGCTATGAAAATCAAAGACGTTAATAGTCATCATCAAAACTAAAGGTCTGTCATAAGGAAGCTAGATTAGATCATCCTTAGACCCATTCAAGGAATTTCTCCTGAATTGAGCCATGTGAGTTAGGAGGCCCTGCACATCACACACACAAATACTAGAGAAGACACAGGCACCCCTGTCACTCAGAATCTGGCATGCAGTGCTGGCACAGTTCAACCCATAACCCACACATTTGTTTTGTAACTGTCTGCTTCAGGTCTCTAGGAAATTCTTCACCATAGTCTTGCCCTATACTTTCAAAACAAAAGCCAACTGTGGCTAAAGGTTCTGAAGGTTTAGAATGTGTTACCGACCCCATTGTGGGTCACTCTGTTGTTGTTCAGTAGCTCAGCTGTGTCTGACTATTTGCAACCCCATGACTGCAGCCCGGCTTCCCTGTCCTTCACCATCTCCCAAAGTTTGCTCAAACTCATGTCCATGGTTTAGATTTTGTTACCAACCCCTTTGCAGATCACTGTGTGTGCGCGTTAAGTTACTTCAGTCTTGTCTGACTCTTTGCGACCCTACGGACTGTATTGTAGCCTGCCAGGCTCCTCTGTCCTTGGGATTCTCCAGGCAAGAACACTGGAGTGGGTTGCCATGCCTTCTCCTTTATAGATCACTGCTTTGAACTAAAAATGAGAATTTCAGCTGTGGAAACACAGGTAAAAGCAGAAAAATTTTAACCTGTAAATCCTTCTCCAATAGAAAGAATGCAATAAAGTCTTACAGAATGAAGTAACTTTGGCTGGTTAAATATTTTTTGTTTTGTTTTGCTCACTTCTTTTTCCAAACTGCGGTTCCAGAGATAATCATCAAAATAAAACAATTAGATTTATTTTAGACAAGATATGAGATTCAATAGAAAAAAAATTAAACAAGAATTATCATCAAAAAGTGACTCATTATCTTTGGCAGAAACTAAAGTTTAAATTTGCACTATTCACATTATTTGGTGTAATCCTAATTTACTTTTAATAATATCATTAAAAGCTTAGCAAAAAAAGTTATCAGACTGAGTGGGAAAAAATGCAACATACATAACATTCCAATAAAAGCAAGATAATTAGAACAAGGAAATAAACACCATACCCATGACTATGAAGAATAAGATTAATGTACAAATAATCTCAACACTGATTTCTATAGAGAATAATCTTTTCTGGCAATTATAGATCAAAGTATATGAGGAAAAACTGGAACAAATTGGGCACCATACTGCTATTTTCATTTTCTTCATAATATCCTAGTATTAAAATTTCAAAAGAAGAATGCAAGCAATAATCTATAAAACTATATACTGCTTGAAGAGATGGTAAAAATGGCAAACTAAGATAAGCAATTTGTAAGATGAAATTTAAATGCTTTTCAATATTTTCTATGATGATGATGTTATACTATTTGCTATCCCATCACAATGTTTGAGCATATTATTTAAAATCTATAATTCCTTTTTAAACCTAACATTTAATTTAAGAATTTTATTGCCAGTTCCACTGACCACTGTCTCAATAGGTTACAGTTTTCCATGTTGGATCATAAAATAACTAAGAACTATAATAACTAAGAACTTAATAACTTCCCTGGTGGCTAAGATGGTAAATCATCTGCCTACAATGTGGGAGACCTGGGTTCGATCGCTGGGTTGGGAAGATCCCATGGAGAAGGAAATGGCAACCCACTCCAGTACTCTTACCTGGAAAATCCCATGGACAGAGGAGCCTGGTAGGCTGCAGTCCATGGAGTCGCCAAGAGTTGGACATGACTGAGCAACGTCACTTTTCACTTTCATAATAATAAGAACCTTTGGGGGTTGCGGGCAGATAAACATGAGAGAACGTCTTAGAGCCATCAAATAACTTCATCTTCTTGGTGGTTCCATGACTTTACATTTGTCAAACTTATCAAGCATACTCTTAAAAAGTGTATCACTTTTTGCAAGTTCAGTTCAATTCAGTTCAGTTGCTCAGTCGTGTCCGACTCTTTAAGTCTACCTCAATAAAATGGACATTAAAAAAGACTGCAATATCTGTTCTTTGAGCTCTAGTACAAAAACGTAATAATACACTTCTATTTCAATAAATGATCTAAAGATCACTTGAATGTTTTTAAAGTTGTCTAATGCGGTATTACTGTCAAGAAAGAAACAAATACATTAAAATTGTTTATAAGAACAGTTAATTATGTTGATAAAATGAAGACTAAGACTGCATTGAATAAACATTATATTTTATGAATTATGTCCATCTTAATTTATTAATCATCCAAACACCACCGAGCCATCAATAATTAGATATCCAGAGAAGCATATGAAATTAAGTTTGCTTGTATTAGTAGTTTACATTTTGCTTTCAGTACACTAAAAATAGTATCATAATACATACATTTCCATTTTCCATTATGTAGACATATTTTTCATAACAAAATATTTTGTGTATCAACTGTGCCATTGCATTATAGTTTTCAGACAAAGGGCATGTGATCCTCCATATGTTCTCATGCCACAGGTCCTGCAGAAACATGTGGAAGTGGGTCTGAGGCTATTGATTAATGAAACAATTTATCTTAATATAATCTATGAGGCTAGATTATTATTAGTGAAGTAATTCCAATTCCAACATCAAAAAGAACATGTTAGTCATTAGTGCTGCCCCAAACTAGAAAAGACAAACTTTTAGGCTGCATATGTGCTGTAACTAGAAGGGTTCAAGTTCAGATTGAACAGTTGCCCGAGAAAGGTGATTTAGAGGAAATTTGTTGCACTAGAATAAGGTTGATAAATAGAATAGTTTAAACACCAAACTAACTTTTGTGTGCATTAATATTTATTATTTATTGATCACTAGATACTGTTGTAAACACATCTTAGTAATTCTTTTTTTTTTTTTTTTTTAACAAACTTTAAGGTAAGTGCCCCATTTCCATTCTATAGAGAAGGAAGCCTAGACTAAGAGAAACTAAACCATTTTCCCAAGATTAGCCTGCCAGGATATTCAGAGTTTGGATTTGACTTTTGGTCTATCAGCTCTAGTAACCATGCATTTATTCACTACATAATACTGCCTTTCATTTATTTCTCAATTTGAAACCAATGTTTCCTCTAGAAGACATCATAGCTTCCTGTCAACATCTTACCATGTCCTCTGAGGGCTTACCAGCTCCCTTCATGCCACCCCAAATTCTAGCACATCTTCCAACATCTAGCACCTGCCTCTTGTCAAATAACTTTCTTAGACCCAGGGATTAGTTCTGCATACACGGGTGGCAGGTTAGAATTACCAGAGAACTAATGCTCTCTGAGGCTATTAATATTTCTCCCAGCAATCTTAATTCCAGCTTGTGCTTCATCTAGCCCAGCGTTTCTCATGATGTACTCTGCATATAAGTTAAATAAGCAGGGTGACAATATACAGCCTTGACGTACTCCTTTTCCTACTTGGAACCAGTCTGTTGTTCCATGTCCAGTTCTAACTGTTGCTTCCTGACCTGCATACAGCTTTCTCAAGAGGCAGGTCAGGTGGTCTGGTACTCCCATCTCTTTCAGAATTTTCCACAGTTTGTTGTTGCCCACAGGGCCAAAGGCTTTGACATAGTCAATAAAGCAGAAATAGATGTTTTTCTGGAACTCTCTTGCTTTTTCGATGATCCAGCAGATGTTGCCAATTTAATCTCTGGTTCCTCTGTCTTTTCTAAAACCAGCTTGAACATCTGGAAGTTCATGGTTAACGTATTGCTGAAGCCTGGCTTGGAGAATTTTGAGCATTGCTTTGCTAGTGTGCGAGATGAGTGAAATTGTGCAGTAGTTTGAGCATTCTTTGGGATTGCCTTTCTTTGGGATTGGAATGAAAACTAACCTTTTCCAGTCCCTCAGCAATTTGGCCACTACTGAGTTTTCCAAATTTGCTGGCATATTGAGTGCAGCACTTTCACAGCATCCTCTTTTAGAATTTGAAATAGCTCAACTGAAATCCCATCACCTCAAATATGCAGATGACACCACCCTTATGGCAGAAAGTGAAGAAGGACTAAAGAGCCTCTTGATGAAAGTGAAAGAGCAGAGTGAAAAAGTTGGCTTAAAGCTCAACATTCAGAAAACTACGATCATGGCATCTGTTCCCATCACTTCATGGCAAATAGATGGGCAAATAGTGGCTGACTTTATTTTGGGGGGCTCCAAAATCACTGCAGATGGTAACTGCAGCCATGAAATTAAAAGATGCTTACTCCTTGGAAGGAAAGTTATGACCAACCTAGACAGCATATTAAAAAGCAGAGACATTACTTTGCCAACAAAGTCCATCTAGTCAAGGCTATAGTTTTTCCAGTAGTCATGTGTGGATGTGAGAGTTGGACTATGAAGAAAGCTGAACACTGAAGAATTGATGCTTTTGAACTTGGTGCTGGAGAAGACTCTTGAGAGTCCCTTAGAATGCAAGGAGATCCCACCAGTCCATCCTAAAGGAGATCAGTCCTGAATGTTCATTGGAAGGACTGATGTTGAAGCTGAAACTCCAATCCTTTGGCCACCTGATGCGGAGTTGACTATTTGAAAAGACCCCGATGCTGGGAAAGATTGAGGGCAGGAAGAGAAGGGGATGACAGAGGATGAGATGGTTGGATGGCATCACTGACTCAATGGACATGAGTTTGGGTAAACTCTGGGAGTTGGTGATGGACAGGGAGGCCTGGCGTGTTGCAGTGCATGGGGTCGCAAAGAGTCGGACTCGACTGAGCAACTGAACTGAACTGAACTGAACTGAATGCTCTCTGTAAACAGCCTCCTGACGAAGGTATTGTATGTTAAAGACCCTACCTCTTTACATCTTAATTCAGAAAACTCTGAGGTTTGTGCCCCTAGGATTTCCCAGCAGAATTGACCATCCATCAATTTACTTGGAAAATGATATCTTCGTTTATCTTATATAATAAAATATATTCCATAAAATGTATTATAAATATATAAATGTGATGCCTTTATATAAAAGGATATTAATTAACTGGTCAGTATGTATCATACTAGTTGGAACGTATGTAAAGTTGCAATAATTCAGGTTATTAATTTCCTATTGTCTGTCTACAGTGTGTTCAGGAATATACAATATAAAATCTCTAATGACTCAAGTTAAAATTAACCAGGAAAATATCTTATCTTAATGAAGTTACTGGTAGCCCAACTGAAAAACACTTGAAAATACAACTTTGGCTATAACTGAAAAATAGGTTATCCTTTACAAAATTTTAAGCCATAGGTTGAAATATAATAATAATTGAATGATGGTCATTTTCCTTATTATAGGCATTGTATTACAGGTATGAAGTGTTTTAAGCTTTTTATTTCTTATATGCAGAAAATTATTTCCCTCTCATATATGCAGTATTAACTAACTGCATACTTATTAAGTAATACCCAAATTTTAGAATAAAGGAAAGAGCTTAAAGTTTCTAGTGTAGGGCTTCCCTGCTGGTTCAGTGGTTAAGAATCCACCTGCAAATGCCAGGGACACAGGTTTGACTGATCCCTGCTCCCAAAAGATCCCACAAGCTGCAGAGTAACTAAGCCCAAGGGCCACAACAGATGAGACCATCCATCACAACTACTGCAGCCTGTGCACCTAGAGGCCGTGCTCCGCAACAAGAGGAGCCCCCACAGTGAGGAGCTTGGGCCTCACAACTACAGAGTAGCCCCTACTCGGCGCAACTAGAGACAACCTATGCGCAGCAATGAAGACCCAGTGCAGCCAAAATAAATAAACAAATAAATCTTTAAAAACAAAAAGTGTCTAGAGTAATGCTTGGTGTAAGCTAGTGCTGAACAACCATTACTTTTCTCCTCCCATTTCGGCAGATTATTTTTATTGTCAGTAAATAAACATTTTAAAAAGAGCTATAGTTAGAAAATGAGATTATGTAATGAAACATGTTTGAATCAAAATATCTTTATATGCTCAGAGAGTTCAAGAAGAGAAGTATTGAAAGAATCACAGAATTGTTGTCCTGGACCCAGTGAGTTCTCATTTTCCTAAAGGAGATGATGTATGGTTCATAACTCTCAGGAGGTCCAGACAATGGCATAGAGACCCCAGGTGGCTCAAATAATGGAAGCAGAAATAAAATTGAAAAAAAGTAAAACACGATTTTCCAGATGGATATGTGGGGAGGGCTCCAGATGTTCTGATCCTTCTATTCTCAGTGCTCACCAACACACCTCCATGCTGAATATGGATATGTCTCTTGGTTAATACTAGGTATTTATTTTTCGTTAGATATTTTTAAATGCATCTTTTTAATGGTATCCTTTTAATTGCACATTTATCCATTTTCTATAAGCATTTTTGGAACACTTAGGGCTTAGCCCAGTGTTTTGCATGAGACATATACACTGTGTTTGGGAAGACCAATTCTGTGGTATCTTAAGAGAATCATGAGAAAGTACAAAGTTCTGTGGACACATATGTTTGGAAATGCTGTGATAAGCAAATTCAGTCAATCTGTTATTTAGTAATGATAATGAGTTTAGAGGAAGATATGAAATATTCACAAAAGAGGAAGAAAGACAAAAAAGAAAGAAGAGGAAAGCAACATAGAACCATTAGAAATAATCTCTCAAGACTTGTGGTCCACATATCATACTTACATACTCTGGGAAACATATACTAATGCTTCAGCATAAGCTTTAATATAATGTGGTAATTATCTTAGCTTCCAACTTTTTATTAATGAATAAAACGGAAGAGTAAAAAGAAAATTATTCTCCCTATTAAGTGTACTTGGTAAAGAACTAACAATATTGTAGGTTGTATCTCCAAAGCCCTCAAAATCCTCCAAAACTGACTTGAAAGACAAACAGGACATTGCTACCTTGATATAAATTCTGAACAGTGTAGTGTAGAAATGGTGTAATGATATGAAGATAACTGAGTAGAAGTGTTTTATAAAATTTAAACATCAGGCAAGTGTAAAAGGTGATTATCAAAGATTGGGAATAAGAAAACTAACATATACTTCAATTCAGTTTGTTTCAGTTCAGTTGCTCAGACATGTCTGACTCTTTGTAACCCCATGGGCTGCAGTACGCCAGGCCTCCCTGTCCATCACCAACTCCCGGAGTTTATTCAAACTTATGCCCATTGAGTCAGTGATGCCATCCAACCATCTCATCCTCTGTCGTCCCCTCCTCTCTCACCTTCAATCTTTCCCAGCATCAGGGTCTTTTCAAATGAGTCAGCTCTTCACATCAGGTGGCCAAAGGATAGGAGTTTCAGCTTCAATATCAGTCCTTCCAATGAACATTCAGGACTGATCTCCTTTAGGATGGACTGGTTGGATCTCCTTGCAGTCCAAGGGGCTCTCAAGAGTCTTCTCCAACACCACATTTTAAAAGTATCAATTCTTTGGCACTCAACTTTCTTCACAGTCCAACTCTCACATCCACACATGACTACTGGAAAAACCATAGCCTTGATTTGATGGATCTTCGTTGGCAAAGCAATGTCTCTGCTTTTTAATATGCTGTCTAGTTTGGTCATAGTTTTTCTTCCAACTATTTCAATTAAAAGGAGACAAAATCTAAAAATAACCATAGAACTACCTAGGAAATAAATCCCATTATGTAATATGGCGTTTATTCTAAGACATTAATATTTTTAAAGACATTTGTAAGATTTGAATAGTAATTTCTTTTGTGTATGTTTTATGTAATAAGTATTAATGTTTAAGCAATTCTGGAAAGGAAATATAGGGGATAAAATCAGGCAGGGTGCCATTTAACTACCCCACATAATTCCATGCTGCATGATTGGAAGGAATTAGAAATGCATGAACTTTTCTTGCTCTTGTTGGCAGGAAAAACTCAATCACTATTACACAGGGTGAATACTTTGTATATGTCCTGGCTCCAGAGTAGATAAACACCTCACATTAGGGAAAAGTTATGCTGCTCAAAAGAAAATGAATTTCCCCATCTAATACTCCTTTCTGTCCACTTTTAAAAGTCTATAGCAGTAAACTCTCCAAAGTACCTCAAAGGAAATTATTTATGGAAGCTATATTGCTCCTAGTTGTCACTCTATGAATATTAGTAAAATTAAAGTCATAACTATTTTAAAAGACGTTTTGACTTGACTTCAGAGAAGTAACACAAATGTAGATACCTGCAAGAAATCGAAGTACCACACATGAATCTTGAAAAAGTGGAAAGAAGGGCTGCTTCTTCTAAGTCTTTGCTAATTATTTGGTATTACTAAATGGTATTAAGCTATTCCTTCTCTGTAGCATTGCACATTTAACCCTCAAAATCTATTTCTCCACTCCAATCTCTCTCTCTCTCTCTCTCCCCCTCTCTCTCTCTCTCTCACACACACACACACCTATACTGTTCCATAAAGTGAGAGAAAGGAAATATATATTCACCAAGACAGCAAGAGCAAGGCTAGAAGCTCTACAAGGTAATTTTTTTTTAAGTATTAAAATTTTAAATAGCAAATTTTAAGGACACTGTCAGAGAAGGTTCCAACTACTGTACAACTGTGTTCTTTCACACACTAGCAGGGTTATGCCCCAAATCTTTCAAACTAGATTTCACTAGTATGTAAGCTGAGAACTTTCAGATGTACAAGCTGGGTTTAGAAAAGGCAGAGGAACCAGAGTTCAAATTGACAGCATCCATTGAATAACAGAGCAAGAAAATTCCAGAAAAAAATATCTACTTCTGCTTCATTGACTACAATAAAGCCTTTGACTGTGTGGATCACAAAAAATCATGGAAAATTCTTAAAGAGATGAGAGTACCAGATCACCTTACCTGCCTCCTAAGAAAGCTGTATGCAGGTCAAGAAGAAACAGCTAGAATTGGACATGGAACAACTGACTAATTCAAATTGGGAAAAAAGTGCATCAAGGCTGCATATTGTCACCCTGCTTATTTAACTTATAGGCAGAGTACATCATGCAAAATGCCATAGTGGAAGAATCACAAGCTGGAATCAAGATTGCTGGGAGAAACACCAACCACTTCACATATGCAGATGATATCACTCCAATGGCAGAAGGTGAAGAAGAACTAATGAATCTCTTGATGAGGGTGAGAGAGGAGAGTGAAAAGGCTGGCTTGAAATTCAACATTATAAACACTAAGATCATGGGCTAGCATCTTAAAAAGAAGAGTAGGGCTCAACAACAACATAAAAACATACAGGCACATGAGAAAGGCACTGGCCAGACTGAATTGACTTTCTTCTCTAAATCTGATAGAGTAGAGCAATAAAATAAACTACTCTTTCAGTTATTATTGCTCCCATCATCACCACTACTAACTGTTGTTAATGTAAACAGAATAAAACAGAATCTCATAATAAATGATGATTATTCTTATGTAATTATTATAATCAAAACAAGGAACCAACTCTGTACACTGAGTGCATCACATAATTTATCATTTAGTCTCCACAACAATGCTATTAGGTAGCCTTCCTACATGCTCTCAAGTCATGAGAAATCTAAGGTGATTTGAGATTCCTAGTCTCTCATCATTTGGAAGATTCAAGATGTTTGTTTATTTGTTTGTTTGTGATTGTGCATTAAATGAATCAATTTAATAGGTAAGAGAAAGTTTATGTTCCTCAGTGGGTTTTTATGGCTGTGCTACTCAAAGTTGACAGAAACAAAAAAGTACAAAATAATAATAGTAATAAACACATACAATAGATTTACATAGTTATTCTTCACAACTGCCTTTGAAGCACACACTATGTATGTTTTCCTCATTTTTCTGAAGAGAAAGCTGAGGCAGAGAATTAAGCCAAGAAATCAACTAAGATTCAGTTCAGTTCAGTTCAGTCATTCAGTCATGTCTGACTCTTTGTGACCCCAAGGACTGCAGCACGCCAGGCTTCCCTATTCTTCACCAACTCCTGGAGCTTGCTCAAACTCATATCCATCAAGTCAGTGATGCCATCCAACCATCTCATCCTGTTGGTCCCTTCTCCTCTTGCCTTCAATCTTTCCCAGCATCAGGGTCTTTTCAAATGAGTCAGTTCTTCACATCAGGTGGCCAAAGGATTGGAGTTTCAGTTTCAGCATCTGTTCCAATGATTATCCAGGACTTATTTCCTTTAGGATGGACTGGTTGGATCTCCTTGCAATCCAAGGGACTCTCAAGAGTCTTCTCCAACACCACAGTTCAAAAGCATCAATTCTTCGGCACTCAGCTTTCTTAATAGTCCAACTCTCACATCCATACATGACTACTGGAAAAACCATAGCTTTGACTAGATGAACCTTTGTTGGCAAAGTAATGTCTCTGCTTTTTAATATGCTGTCTAGGTTTTTCCTTTCAAGAAGCAAGTGTCTTTTAATTTCATGGCTGCAGTCACCAACTGCAGTGATTTTGGAGCCCCAAAAATAAAGTATGTCACTGTTTCCATTGTTTCCCCATCTATTTGTCATGAAGTGATGGGACTGGATGCCATGATCTTAGTTTTCTGAATGTTGAGTTTTAAACCAACATTTTTACTCTCCTCTTTCACTTTCATCAAGGGGCTCTTTAGTTCTTTTTCTCTTTCTGCAGTAAGTGTGGTGTCATCTGCATATCTGAGGTTATTGATATTTCTCCCGGCAATTATGATTCCAATTTGTGCTTCATCTAGCCCAGCATTTTACATGATGTACTCTACATATAAATTAAATAAGCAGGGTGACAGTATGCAGCCTTGACACATCCCTTTCCTGATTTGGAGAAGATGAGTGCACGTCCTTCTACTCCGCCATCTTGAAACTTTTCCAAGCAAGATTAGGAAGGTTTACAAAAAATTACTGAACAATTTGAAGCCTTCAGAAATAGATATTTAACCTATCAAATTGGCTTCTTCAAGTGACAGGTAACTTTAGGAACATGTAAAATTCTGGAAAGCATTCCTATCGTTTTCCATCATGAATTGGAAAAATATCTCCTGGCAAGGTACTCCTAGGTTCCACACTAATGCCTTTGGCTTTAGCTAACTGCATGTGGAGGTGCTACACAGAAAATTTCACATGGGACTAAACCCATTTGAATGGTTTTTTGCCAAAGATAAATTTTTCATCTTTCTTGTTATTTTTCACTGGGTCCATTTCTCAAGGATTGAGTATTTACTATAGTTTCAGGAACAGGGGGATTTAGAATAGGGTGTTTGACATCATTTTCTATTATTTACAGAATGATGTTGGAGCAATAGCTTATAATGAAAACTAAAACGGATGGTTGACTCCACTGGGCCCACATGTGTTCATATTCCATAGAACTATATCAAAATAACATATGATATTGTCACATCCTCAACATTTTTCTTTACTTTCCCAATTGTACCACCCCACATTCTTACCAGGAAAAAAATAAGAAGTAGAGAGCTATCTGAGAAAAGAAAGGAGGAGTTAATTTAAAATATAAAGAAGTAGCAATAATGCCAAAAGCTTAAGAAATTAAATGAGATAAAAGTTGGCCAATGACATTAAACTTTAGTGGGACATTGTTAGTGATTCTGAAGACTATAAAATCAATAAATAGAAAGACTGAGGAGAAAACAAGGATGAAGATATAAAGATAAATACCAAGTATATATTCTTTGAAATATTTTTGATGGTGGTGAGGGGTGAGATAGAGCCCTATGTACAAAGAGTAACAAGATTGAGCATAGTGTTTTTGTTTCTTTATTTTTTAATATTTTGAGCACAGAAGGCACATAAGCTGCAGAGAAAAGAGATCAATGGAGACAGAGAAAGGAGAGTGTTGGGCTGTGATCTATAGCAGAGGTTCAAGGTAAGTTTGGGATGGAAGGAGGGGCATTATTTCCAAGGAAACCAAAACTAAGCAAAGAATGGTTGACTGGATGGAAATGTACAGGGATGTTTGTGAAGTGAGAGTATTTAAAAGGCTTTACACCTTAATGGACTCAACAGTCATTAAGAAGAAAAGAGTTATGGACATTTGCTGAGAGTGGGAAGAGGGTGGGGTAAAAGGCTGAAAGGGGTGGCAATAATATAAATTAGTAATTGAAGGGAAAGGTTTCTAAGGAAATATGAGCATACAACTAAGGTCAGCAATAATGAATGTGCTATGACTTCTGGACAAACAATTGATCTTTTCCTCTAGGACTTAGCAACATGGGTGTAGAGACTGGAGAGATGAATGGTTGAGTTTATACAAGGTTGTTACTTTTCTGAACCAAAACAGGTAAGTAATTTTTGGTAATTTGTGCTAAATTTGATAAAGAAAATGAATGAGACAACAAGTTCAAAGTATCTGCAGCTTTGATTTCTATTGAAGGAATCGGTCAGAGGAGCATTCCTGGCCTCTGAAATCATACCTTGCACCCATATAACTAACAAGCCAGAAACACAGAGTGGTTGCTTGGCTGACACTTTCCAGCTATATAACAGGGGATCAGTTCTAAATTGTTCAATTTTAATATCTTTAAAATGGAAATTAAACTAATGTTATGAATCTCATGAAGATTCACTGAGCTAATACTTAAAACTGTGCCTGCCTGGTCATATGAAGCATTCTATAAATGTTTCTACTAATTAGATTCTATGACAGTCTCTTCCTCAGACTTAATGGAATCTCCAAGTGATAAAAGCAGAGAGTTAAACCTATGCAAGGGATAAAGCCAAGAAGAAATTATTTTATTTTTCTATTAATGTTATAAATAATATATGAAATATTTAATCTCTCAATTCCATTAACTACTGAATGAGGATAAGGTTCAAGGTTAATTTTTTTAAAAAGCAGTTAGTTTGCTCCACTAGTAACAGAACCTATTACCTTATTGTCACTTACTCCATTTCTTTACACATGGACAAAATTCTTACTTCAACTCTGAATATAGCTGTTTCAGTGGCTAAGACAGTATTTTTAACACTAGATCATTAGTAGGCCATGCTTTGAAATTTCCTTACAAATATGATATTTTAATAACAAGAGGTCTGCATAACCTAGGTAGAGAAGCATAGTGAAATTTGAAGAGAATATTTTTTCTTCTCTAACCAAAGGTAATGAGGTGCTTAACTAACGATGATCAGCAGATTCTTATACACACTTACAGTGCAAGAGAATAAATAATCAAATCCTAAATGTCCAATGCTTCCTTTTGTTTCATTTGACTACTAGTCTTGGGAAAGTACGTGGGTCAAAGGTGGGCTGAAGAGGCAATTTGCACAAAGACTATATTCAGATGTCCTGTACTGAGTAATTCTAAGGACCAGCAAACCTTAGAATCATGTTAGAAATATAAACTCACGGGTACCATTTTTAACCTATCAAAAGTTCCACATTTCAACAAGATGCCTGGGGATTTACATACATGTTCATGTTTGAGAAGCACTGTCTCAAGAAGAAGCTTATATTCTCTGATAAAATGAAGACTTACTCTTCATCATTTTGCCCTTTTCTATTACTCTGGTTTCTGAACAACTAGAAAAAGCTGGTCTGGAAACTTGAGAATAAGTCAAAAAGACACTCTACCCCTACTGGCCTCCACATCTCATTTCCTTGCCCATGTCTGAGTGAAAAAGACTATATTCACTGAACCCTAGACCTTGACTCTCCTCATAAGATGATGGATTTTTGGTTGAAGAAATAGGATGCTCATGTGGTGGGTATTAGTACAGCTCATCAATTTTAGCAACCGCAGCTTTTGAAAATGAAATAATAAAATATGACTGAACAAACAGTTAGAAAATGAGGGATAAATTTTCCTATGACAAGAACATTTTTTAAATCTACAAGTTTGCCCAGGGTGATATGTACTTTATCAATAAAGACAGTAGTTGTGTCAAGTTGTCACACTAAGTGGATTTAAGAGAACAAGAAGGGATGGGACAACACAAACCAAACATATTTGTTTAAAGTTAGAAATTAAGTATTCCTTGTTTTATTTCTTTGACTGGCATATAGGAGAGAAGAGGGAATAATGAATTTGGTTCTCAGAACAAGATTTAAGATGAGAATTGAGTCTGAAGTTGCACTAAATCACCTCTGATGTCTTTTTAAATAGTAAATCAACTATTTATTTTGAAAGTTTTTGATAAAGCTAACACCTTACAATTGAATGTGAATTAAAATTTTCTTTATGGATTCTAAGTGGCATATGTCCAAAGTAATATTGAAATGATAATCCCTGAGGACTGGGATCTTTAAACATAGCAAATTGTGGGTTTTCTATAACTATGTACCATGTCAATTTCTAGACCCAAATTATATTCTCTGTATTACATACAGATGAATTGAACATTTTTCAGAAGCTAACCCATTTTTCTTGTCTTGATATTTCTTCTGTGAATTAATCTCCATCTCAAAGTTTACTCTGAAGTTCAAGGTTTAGGAACAAGTTGAGAAATGCAAAGAAAGTCGGAGTGAATGATTTGCAGCAGTTAATCTGCAGTTTTGCTATACTATATACTGGGACTTTAAACAATACTAGACAATCAGACTTTGGGGATACAAGAGATATTTGAGGCTTGAAGTTAAATGTTCACTTTATAAGGGTAACCTAAATACCATATTAAAGTGCTTCTCCACGCTAGGAGAAATGTGATGCCCAGGCCACCCCAGACCAAATGAATGAGAATCATTTAGGATGTGTGGTCTGTGCATCTGCATTAAAAGCAAACAATAAACTGTCCAAATGCTGCTAACTGCAGTTAGGGTTGAGATGTGTTTCCACCTATTAGAGGGTGTTAATGGACTTTGTAGCTGATGTATATAAAATACCATCCAAACTATGAATTTATAACAAAGAAAATTATACCTGTTTATTATACCCAATGTCAGGCTACAGATTTCAAATGAGTAAAAGAAAGTTAGAAGACTGTAATCATAATATCTCTACTTGAGTGAAATACTCACTTAATATGTGAAAAATGCATTCTGATATATATGGACACTGTTCTTTTAAGGAGAGATTAGAAATACTGTTTCTTACCCTTATTAGTGCAACTGAGATTTTTATTGCCTTTTAAACTTTATACAGAGGAGAATATAGTCTTGTAAACATTCTTCTAAGGAAAACAGAATATAAATTTTCTGGTGGATGAATCTACCCCAACATAAATATATAACTGGAGTTCAGGAACTGTTATATTTTGTTTGAAGTGATGGTCATTAACTAACAATGCCATTATCAATTTTTTCTTATAATGCTCAGGTGTTAACACATTTTAGCAAATTCCATTTACTGAAGCATTTTGTATGGCACTGCATGCCAAGTTTAATGGATAGTTTAAGTTCATTTTAAACTTTATATACCTACCTCCAGAGGGTAGATGACTAGGAATGAGGATTATGAAGGTAATAACTGCAACTGTAGGAAACAAAAGTATACTTCTGAGTGTTTATGGTGAATGACTTCCCTATACATTTGTAATTGTAGTTTTCCTTCCAACGTCAGCTTCTGATAAGTCTTAGTCATGAAAAAACTGTAAGGTAACTGAAAATCATTCCAATTTATTTCTCCTAGGTAATCATTTCACAAGTGGACTTTTATCATTTGAGAGCTGATAGTATGGTAGCATATTTGTGTTTTATTGCTATGGCAACAGTTCTCTTGTGACAAGGATCATGTATTTTTGGTTTCTTATTCTGAAATCACATGTTTACAAACAGACACAGCTTTATGATGGTGGTTTTCAATTTAATTGCCTCCAGCAGTGTGCTGTGGATCCTGAGCCACGTTACTTAGATATCCCTCCCCTTCAGGACTGAAGGATAGTTGAACCCAGGCTTGGGGACTGCTGCTCTCAAATTATCTTCAACTGTCAATCCTTTGGAAATTGCCCTCAGCTCAAGAAAGCCCCCTTGTTCAAGATCATATTCTCATACCAGGCACAGCCTGAACCCAGTAACTGGTTAACACAAGGATTTAAGAGTCAGCTCAACTCTGAATATCCATGCCAGAGCTTGAAGGAGGTTAGGCAGAGCCCAAGTTCTCCCTCTGCCAACACCTGATCTGTTCCATTTCCTTCAGGTGTTAATTATAACAGTACTGCCCACTGAACCTCCTATAGGAAAAAAATCTCCTTAGTGTCTGCTTCATGGGTAACTTGACCTGGAACAGTTTTATCTAGTAAAGCAGATGGACTGAATCACTTGCTAGTCAGCCCACAACGAGTATCCAAATTCCTGGTGGTAGATGGAACTTGGAAAGCTTCTGTATCAGTAAAATTGTTAAAAACTTTATTTAGTGAACTGGTAGCTGTACACTTACTAGCAGGTATAATATATATAGCAGATGTTTGAGAAATATGAGATATACAGTATTTATAAAGATAATGGAGTTGAATAACTATTGTTAGGGGTTATGACACTGAAGAAAGTACATGAAGGTCTGGGATTTATTAACTGTCAGTGAGAAGCAAACTGTGAAAGCTAGAGGGGCTCCTTGACTGCATACAATAGCCCTTAATCCCAGATACCAAGGACAGAGAAAACCCAGGACCTAATGGTAAAAAGTAGCCTGGCTCCTGGAAAGGTTAACCTAGACATATCTGATGCGCCAAGTTTAGAGCTCTGATTGGGGAAAAAATGGGATCCTGATATATGGGATCATCTGTATTCATGCTCTCGATTCCCCAGACTCCTCTGAATTCTTTGGATTCCTCAAACTCACCCACTTCTCTCTGTTAGCTGTTAGTGTTCTCATCTGTCTTGAAGAAAACCTCCCTCCTCCAAGACATGTGCCCTTCTACATCTCCTCTTAGGAAATAGGTCAACAGCTAGAATTACTGGCCACCATAATCTGGCCTTGGAAGTGATGGGATTGCAGAGGGAGAAAGGGACTATATCCCAAGAATCTTCAGCCCCAAGCTAAACAGTGTTGAGAGGAACTTGGAAAATATATATGGAACTAAACTCAGAGAGAATATGCAGTTTTATAAGGGAGAGTATATTGACACAGGGGATTTGCTTTTTGGAAAATAATCTGGGAGAAAATATTCAAAGAAAGACTGAAGGAAATGGTTCAAATATTTTCTAGGATATCTCATAGAAACTTGGAGAAAATGGTGACCCTGAATAAGTGAAAGGATGGCTATAGCAAATGATAGTCAAAGAACAAATGGTTCAGAGCAAGGAGAATGCCAGAGTGGTTGCATGATGTAAGGCTGGGGAAAATACTAGAATAATATGTTCTGCAGGAGGGCCAGAACTTTAACAAAGTAATAAAAAATATGCTGGTGAGAGAGCCGTCAGTGTTAGAGCCTACAGTCTAATTGTAAGCTAGGATTCATGCGAAGATGTTGAGAACTGGTCTCATGATAAGAATGGGGATGGTAAGTTCTGAAAAAGTGGGGTCTAGGTGGTTTCTGTGGTATTTGTACTATTTTAAAGACATCAAGGAGGCAGAGGTGGAGTCTCCAAAATATCTGCATTTAGTTCACTTGGCTGGCCCAGTAAACCAAACTGAGCCTGGAAAATAATGTATACTACTAAAGACTCAACCAAGAAGCAGCCCTAATTAAACCTGCTATGGGAGAGATAACATCTTAGCTAGAGAAGATTGACATCATTTTATGTAGATAGTATTTGGCCATTTATCACCCAAACATGTTCTTTTCCATCCCTATCAGCAAGGAAGAACAGAAACAGTTCACATTCATTTGGGGGGATTTCCTTGGTGGTCCAGTGGTTAAGAATCTTCCTTCCAGTGTAGGGGACATGAGTCCCATCCCTGGATGGGGAACTAAGATCCCACATGGCAAGTGGCAAGTAAGCCTGAGCACCACAACTGGAGAGAAGGCTGCATGCCAAAATGAAAAGCTCACATGCCATAGCTAAGACCTGATGCAGCCAAATAAATAAATATTTAAAAGATAATTAAAAAAAAATATTCATTTGGGATGGACATCACTATTCAGTTTTGGTTTTGCAGCAAAGCTTTGCTCACTTTCCCACCCTCTGTTATAATATGGTCAAAAGAAACCCAAACCATATATGCTTCCTATAGAACATCAAAGGTGTTCACAATGTTGAAGACGTCATGATGATAAACCTGTATAAGCATAAAATGTAAGGACAAAGGAAAGCTTGGTAAGGCATGTGTGACCCAGGAGGTTGAAAAGAAGCCCTATGATTCATAGGTTTGCTATCACTGAATCTGTAGGAACTGGTGGTCTGGAACATGTTGGAACATCATATCTAAAGTATAGGACAGATCATTTCATCTCATTTTATCCCAACACAAAGAAGGAAGTTCAACCCCTGATAGGTCGATAGGTTTACTTGGTTTGTAGGGATAATATAGTCTATGCCTGCTACCATATTCCACTGTTAAATCATATACACCTAGTGATATGAAAAACTTGCAATGCTGAATGGGATTCATAGGACACAGTAGATTCTAAGCATAAGTAATGCATGTGGTAGGAAACAATATCACGTGGAGTTTGTAACAATGCTCAATATAGCAATAACAATATAGACTAAGGATTCTGGAGAAAGACTATGCCACCTACACAAGACTTTTAATAAAATTTTAAATTTATATTCATTTTAATATAAATCATGTAGATTATATATTTTAGCATAAATATAGATCTAGACCTAGATAAAGTTATAAATAAATATGTCTATACCAACATCTGTATCTATTATATTTCTATACCTAGCACACTCTGTTTAATCCCTACTAAAAGGTAAAAAAATCCTCTAATTCAAATTCAAAACCTCTCTAGTTTACCAGTGCTCCCACACTTGAGAACATTTTAGAGATCTTCAGAAACTATTAGTTCAGAATACTGGCCAGCATTAAGACTAATACCTCACTAGAAAACACAAAAATTGAGGTACACGAAGGCCTTGTACATAACACAACCAGATGAATCTATTAATAAAGGTTGCTCAAGTTCCTAGAAACCTAGATATGGTCCTTCTACAGGCAATACATATGCTATTTCCTATGCAACAGCCCCATCTTTTGGACCAATAGCTTGGTTAGTGAACTTTGAGTTTCTTTATCTTGTTTGTCTTTTCTCCATTATATATTTTTTCCTACATCTTCACCGGTCTGTACACAAAATCTTTCTGCTCTTCATTCTGTCCACAGTCCTCCTGGTGCTGTATGTGGAGTTCAATGTCATTACTAACAACTGAGAACTAGCTCTGCTTTTATTTTAAGTCAAAGAAGGATCACCCCCTAAAAACCCAGCTTCTCAAAACCTGCTGTGAGCAAGGTGAGGAGATGTTTGCTTTCCATCATGGGGGAAGCTTTCTCATTCCATAAATACTCACAATGAATTAAACAAGTCCTAATACAGCAAAGAAAATGACTAAAAAGCACAAGAAGTCGAAATGACCATTTAGCTACACTCTTCCTGCAAATACCCATTTGTATTACACAGAAATAACTTAAACACATTATTACAGAGTTGTCCCCCAACCTTTAAATTTATAATCCTCTGCTCTATCCAAAAAGAGAAGGTGGTATATCACCTGTGATACAACAGACCCAAGGTGGCAACAATTGTTCATCTTGATTTTTCTCTTACCGTGAGCATGATCATTTAGGTGGTCACTATTTTAAGCAGCCACCTGTACTAGTTTTCTTTCACTACTTACAACAAATTCTACAAACCTAGTTGCTTATAGCTACACAAATTTATACTTTTTTTTTTTTTTTTTTACAAAAGTCTGCAATGAGTCAGCAGATGGGAATAGGTTAGTCAGTTCTAACTTTTGGTCCAGTGGTTAGGACTCTGTGCTTTCACTGCCGGAAGCATGGGTTCAATCCCTGGTCGGGGAACTAAGATCTTGCAAACCGCTTATTGCAGTCAAAAGAGACACAATGAGTCAACAGAAAAATATTGCTTCTGGAGGCTCTAGAGGAGAATCTGTTTCTTTTCCTTTTCTAGAGGCCACGTGTATTCCTTGACTCACAGCCCTGCATCATCCCAACTTCTGCTTCCATGGCCACATATCTGGCTCTGACACTGAAAAAGTGTCGGTTGCTCAGTTGTGTTCAACTCTTTGCGACCCCATAGACTGTAGCCCACCAGGCTCCTCTGTCCATGGGGATTCTCCAGGCAAGAATACTGGAGTGGGCTGACACTCCCTTCTCCAGAGGATCTTCCTGACCCAGGGATCGAACCCTGTCTCTCCACTGGAGGCAGATTCTTTACTGTCTGAGCCACCGGGGAAGACTCTGACATGCCTCCCTCTTAAAAGGGCCCTTGGATTATACTGGGCTCACTTAGATAATCCAGGATAATCTGCCCATCTCAAAAGCCTTTACTTTACTATACCTGTAAAGTCCCTTTTGCCATATAAGGTAACATATTCATTGGCTCTGAGAGTTAGTTTGTGAACATCTTTGAGGGCTATTATTCTGCCTGTGAACCAACCCTCATCCCCCATTCAATATCCCAAGATGAGTAGCATTCAACCTGGCTACATGTGAGAAAGACCTGCGGAATTTTAAAAATACCCATTCTGGATCCCATCTCCAGAGCCTTTGGTTTAACTGGTTTAGAGTTCAGGCCCAGGGATTTATAGTTTTTAAAAGATCCCCTATAGCACCCTATGTTAAGACCCATGCTATACAGTATTGAATGATTTTCAAATTTTCTGCCACGGATTTAATCCCTAAGAATAAAGTGTATTCAAATATAATCAGTTTTGCCTCAATTACTCATTTATTCTAACCAGTCCAACAAAAGTTAATCACTCTTAAATGTGCCAAGATAAACTCAGCATTCTTGTACGTCCTTGGTGTAACATATTAATTTTCAAATCTAGTTTGGCCCCATCTTCTTTGCAAAAATGTCTTTTTAGAGACTTTTAAAAGTATTTTATTTTTCTTCCAAACTGATACCATTTATTATGTATATCTATTAATTCAGCTTACCTAACTCGGAGGAAGTTGGTTACATTGCTGCTTTGACACCTTACAGGAACTGACTTGTATGTATCTTGACTGCTATCCTGTTCTTCCTAAACAGATGTGCTTGCAATTCTGGGTATGGCTATTTGTTACCACCGTACATGTTTTACTTTCCTAAAATATAAATTTCCCTGAATATTTGGGAAGAATATTAATGCTATTAATACATTTCATAAAAGATTGTTAAAATTAAAATTATTTAAAATAAAATTAGAGTTCCGTCAAAAACAAAAGGAATAGTGCTACAAACACATTTTTTTCAGACTCTATGTCATTCCTGATGAATACTACTGTACTTTAGAATTCTTTTGAAGAAAAACATGAGATTTAGAAAGATAACTTCTATTCCTAGATTATGGAATAACAAGTATAGAGGGTGAGGTATCTGAAGAAAAGAGCAGAGAAGAACTTTGGTAAAATGAAGAACTGTAAAATATAAGAATGGTTGAGAAATGAAGAATGGATGCTTTCAAATCATGGTGCTGGAGAAGACTTGAGAGTCCCTTGAACTGCAAAAAGACCAAACCAGTCAATCATAAAGGAAATAACCCTGTATATTTAATGGAAGGTCTGTTGTTGAAGCTGAAACTCCAATACTTTGGACACCTTATGAAAAGAGATTATTTTTTGGAAAAGACCCTGATGCTGGGAAAGATTGAAAGCAAAAAGAGAAGGGGGCAGCAGATAATTTAATGCCTCTTTCTCTCACTCTCACCTCCTCGTCATTTTTTCCCCTACAAGGCTTCATTTCCTCTTTCTCTCAAAATATTCTTAAAAGACATGAAAGTCATTTGTTTGTAGGCAATCTCTGCTTTCATCCCTGCAATGAAGATGTCCTTGGGGGAAAATAACAAACAAACCAAAATGACAGCTTCATTCTTTACAAAGGGAGAGAAAAATGTACACAAATTAAAGTCTCAATAAACTGTGTGCTCACACATTATATAAAGTACTTCTTAATAATACTCTCAGGGAAGTATAATCATGAAATACAGGTTGCTTGGTCCCCAAACATTTAGTGAGTGTAAATATAAATGAACCCATTTATGGAAAAGCTAGCTTCGTGACCTGGGGTCCCTTCTCTAAGCCTTAGATTTTTCATTTTCAAAATAAGGATGTTAGACCAGGTGATCTCTAAGGACACTTCCAAGCCCCAGGTCTGCTTGGATGTTATTGAAACTATGTGAAGAAAAACAGCTCACTGGAACAGCAACTTATAAAAAATTTAACTTATTCCTGTCAGAGATTCTTCATCTTAGTGGGTTTTATGTCATGATGGGAACAGATGCCGTTTGACTTTGTAATTCGAGTTTAATTGATTTACAGGCTTACGGTGCCCAGCAGTGCAGTGGCTTCTCCAAGCAAGAGAGAATTGCTACTCTGGAAGATCTTTAAATTCTCTGATATGAAATTATACTTATGTTCTGTGCTGAAATTACAGTTCCCTTCCTGATTTTTCACAGGGACCTGCCCTTGGCCTGCATTTTCCGTATTCACCGTCTCTTGTCAAGCCCTTTCCTGGAATCGTCCATCATCCCCTTTTGGAAAACTCTAAAGCATGTCTCTCCATATCCTTCCCTAGTTCATCCTTCATTTCCATCTGTTTGCTGGACATCACCACTTTTATAATCCAAAAGGACTAAAGCTTAAAATGTCAAAACCAGACTCACTTTGTCTCCCTTTATTTTACCATATCATTTTTTCTGCAATTGTCATCTGCATTTTCTCAGTCACTGAGGCTGGAACACTTCTGTTATGATGTCAAAATTCTGCCTTTCACATGCTACCCTATGAGTGATGGGGTTCTAAAATAGCACAACTGCTGAGTACCAGCCTTGGAGAGAGACAATATGGTTCAAATCTCTGCTCCCCTGAGTCCCCAGCTGCGTGGTCTTTGGTTTCAGTTATCTCTCCTTGAAATAGAGCCACAGCTCTTGTCTTAGACTTGTCATGAAGATAAGATTGAATTATATATGTGATATTCTTGGCACTGACCTAATAATTTTGAATATGATTATCCTAGTTGAGTTCCAAACAGTATTTTTCTCAAGCCTCCGTTCCCACTTGTACTATAAGATAACTTGAAATTTCCTTGCCTCAAACATAACCTTTTCACCCCCCAAACTTTTTGGGGTCATTTTAACCTATTTATCATACCAGTTTTTCACTTTCTATTTTCTTCAGAATAGCTTTCCATTTCTCATTTTCCATGGAATGAAATCAATATTATTTAGTCTAACATTCAAGGGCACTCATGACCTAGACCAGTGTTCTTTCCCAAATTTATTTGCTGCATTTCTATTAATATTACCTATAATTTAAATAAATCCAAATGACTTTAAATGGCTACTTTCTTCCAACAGCACTGTGTGATTTGCCCATATTCATATTCATTCTTGCATGTTTTCCCTGCCAATAGCTCCACACCCATGATGGAACTCAAACAGTACTTTGGTCTTTATTTCCCTTATCATCTGGGAGTTTTCTGTATATTGTCTCATTTTTCATCTTCACAATGATATGGCATCCATATTTTATTTATTAAACACAGAGATCTGGATATCAAGAAGGATTACATTGCCCATCTATTTTCCTTAGTAATATAAGATCTGGGACTCAGATCCAGCGCTTATGAGCTGTAATCTAGATTCTTTCATTTTTTTGTTTTGTTTTGCTTTGTTTTTGTTCTTGCCCAGTATAGGGTAGATGGTATATATTCAAATTCAGCAAAATAAAGTGACAATCCTATATATTAACCCTCTGAAAATCTACTTTTGCTATGATCAATGTTATTTTTAAATAAAATAGTAAGTTCAATTTGTCTGGGCTGAGTATCAACCTCTTACATGCTGCTCATGCTACCCTTGACAAGGCTTAATGGCTCCTCTATAATTTCTCACCAGACTGTAATAAGCCTGGCATGTAGAATCCATGCTGCCAACCTGCACTGAGGAATTGTGTCGTTCCTCTATAATTTGTTTACTTTCCCCCTCGAGTCTATTTTCTCTGGATGATTTTAGTACTGAAAAGAAGACAGAGGCAGAAGCAGGCATATGAATGTTTGCTGACAAATGTTGCTCTATTGTTCTGCGACACAAAAAATAATACATAATAGAGAGCAGCATACTGCAGTACGATGAAAAGAATCACTCTTTTTTAAAAATAAAGAACATTGAGAAATACAAAAAGATGATTTAGGGTTTCTTAGTCTAGGTAAAACAGACAGTAATTTCCTAATAAATTTGACCTACTTTATTTAAAATTATATACTCTATTTAGTTGCCAAAAGAACTGAATTATGAGTTATAAGTGTATTTATAATTTTTTTCTCTCTGCTCTAAATGTATAAAATAAAATTAATTTATATTAACTTTATATAAATCATATATAGTTTATATATCTATTATCAGAGAAAGTAATAAAATTAAATGTAACATTAAGCATGGAAATTAATAATTTTGGAATCTTAAAAAAAGGTGACAAATAAAATGCTTCACAAACCTGTTCACAAAAATCACTACAAAACGTATATGACCAGTAGTGTAATTGCTGGGTGATATGGTAGTTTTGGGCTTCCGTGGTGGCTCAGTTGGTAAAGAATCTACCTGCAGTGCAGGAGACCCTGGTTTGATCCCTGCGTTATGACGATCCCCTGGAGAAAGAAATGGCAACTCACTCCAGTATTCTTGCCTGAGAAATCCCATGGACAGAGAAGCCTGGCGGGCTACAGTCCTATGGTGGCAAGAGTCAGACACGATTTAGCACCTAAGCCACCACCCCCACCACCAGGGTAGTTTTATGCCTAGTTTTTTAAGGAGTCTCCATATTGTTCTCCACAGTGGCTGTATTAATTTATATTCTTATCAACAGTACAAGAGGGTTCCCTCTTCCCCACACCCTCCCTAGCACGTATTGTTTGTAGATTTCTTCATGATGGCCATTCTGACCTGTGCCAGGTGAAGCTTCCTTGTAGTTTTGACTTGCATTTCTCTAACAATGAATGATGTTGAGCATCTTTTCAGGTGTTTATTAGCCAGTTTGGAGAAATGTCTATTTAGGTCTTCCACCCATTTTTTGATTGGGTTGTTTGTTTTCCTGATACTGAGCTACATGAGCTGCTTGTATACTTTGGAAATTAATCCTTTGTTAGTTGCTACATTTACAATTATTCTCTCCCATTCTGAGGGCTGCCTTTTCAATTTATTTATAGTTTCCTTTGCTGTGAAAAGCTTTTAAGTTTAATTAGGTCCCATTTGTTTTCTTCTGTTTTTATATCTATTACTCCAGGAGATGGGTGAAAGAGGATCCTGCTGAGATTTATGTCAGAGAATGTTGTGCCTACATTTTCCTCTATGAGTTTTATAGTATTTGGCTTTACACTTAAGTCTTTAATCCATTTTGATTTTATATTTGTGTATGGTGTTAGGAGGGCTTCCCTGGTAGCTAAGTTGGTAAAGAATCCACTTGCAATGCAGGAGACTCCAGTTCAATTCCTGGGTCAGGAAGATCCCCTGGAGAAGGCTACTCATTCCAGTATTCATGGGCTTCCCTGGTGGCTCAGATGGCAAAGAGTTCACCTGTAATGCAGGAGACCTGGATTCGATCCTTGGGTTGGGAAGATCCCCTGGAGGAAGGCATGGCAACCCACTCCAGTATTCTTGCCTGGAGAATCCCCATGGACAGAGGAGCCTGGTGGGCTACAGTCTATGGGGCTGCAAAGAGTCGGACATGATTGAGGGACTAAGCACCGCACAGCCTGGTGTTACGAAGTGTTCTAATAAGTGGGACTAGGCATATACCCTCAGAAAACTATAATTTAAAAGACCCCTGTACCCCAGTGTTCATAGCAGCACTATTTACAATAGCCAGGACATGGATGTAACCTACATATCTATCAACAGATGAATGGATAAAGAAGTTGGTACATATATACAATGGAATATTATTCAGCCATAAACACAATCAATTTCAGTCCGTTGTAGTGAGGTAGATAAACCTAGAGCCTGTTAAACAGAGTGAAGTAAGTCAGAAAGAGAAAAAAAAAATATCGTATATGAATGTGTATATATATATATAATCTATAAAAATGATACTGATAAACCTTTCTGCAGGGCAGCAATAGAGACACAGACATACAGAACAGACTTGTGAACACAGTGAAGAGAGGAGAGGGTGGGAGGAATTGAAAGATCAGCACTGACGCATACACTACTATGTATAAAACGCGTATCTAATAGAAAGGAGCTGTATAACACAAGGAGTTTGACTTGGTGCTCTGTGCAAACCTAGAGGGGTGGGATCGGGTGTGTGAGGGAGGCTCTAGAGGGAGGAGTCATATGGATACTTAGAACTGATTCAGGCTGTTGAACAGCAGAAATCAGCACAACATTGTAAAGCAATTATTCTCCAATTTAAAAAAAAGTGCAACCCATATCACAAAGAGCTAATATGTAAAAAGTTTCTAATTTTTTTTTAAAAGAAGGTCATCTTGATGGAAAATAGGTGACGAACCGACAAAGAAATAACATTCAAATAAAAAGAAACAGGAAAAGGTAACTATAAAGGACAGACCAAGACAAAATTGCAAAAGATTTTTGGGAAAAAAAATCAACCTGAAAGTAACTATTAGCGAATAGTTCACCAAGTAGTAGATGCATGGAACTGAATTTAAAATCACAATTAGAGGGAAACATTTATTTTGCTCCTGAGGTAATTCAGAATTGTCAAAATTGAAAAAGCCTTCTGGGAAACTTAGTTTCCGCTACCTGAGTCTCCCAGCTTATAGTCGTAGAATCATCAGAGAACTGAACAACCATCCCTTTCCTTCATTTTAATTCAATAAGAATAATATAATTTTCTCTACTCTCACCCATTTGTCATCCATCAAAATCTCTACATCAGTATTCACCTTTAGACTGCAATATGCATGTGTGCACACACATACACATAAGAAATTAAATGTAGATTTCTGATGTTACTCATATTTTAAGGGAATGAGGGACATGAGATGCTGATTCTTAAAGTTTCATCATTCAGAAAGAATATAAGAAATACAACTGATAATAGTACTTGATGGGAAATGTAGATCTTGTTTGTGCAATCTGGGCAGTTTTTTAGTGATCAAATCTATCAGAAAAGAGCTTTGCTGAACAAGCAAAAATACTCTAGTTGAAGTATTTTTTATAGAAATGGTTTTGAAATGCTTCTTATCATTACATTTCCTGTATTTTAGGGTGAATGGGGACTAATGCAAATATGCTAGATAACAGTGACCAAGGCTTAAGAGAAGCCTAATTCTTGATAGAAAACATGGGTCTGGGATAGACACCAGATTGTTCAACAATCAGTAAATAAATACACTAAATAGTCCAAAATGAGGCATATGAAAAATACTTCAGCACAAGGAAACATTAAATATTGCCCTCAATACTCAAAGAATAAAAACGCCACTGAAAGTTATTTTTCTATAAGAAATCAATGTTCATCACACCACTGTTTATAATAGCCAGGACATGGAAGCAACCTAGATGCCCATCAGCAGATGAATGGATAAGAAAGCTGTGGTACATATACACAATGGAATATTACTCAGCCATTAAAAAAATTCATTTGAATCAGTTCTAATAAGGTGGATGAAACTGGAGCCCATTATACAGAGTGAAGTAAGCCAGAAAGAAAAACACCAATACAGTATACTAATGCATATATATGGAATTTAGAAAGATGGTAACAATAACCCTATATGCAAGACAGAAAAAGAGACACAGATGTATAGAACACACTTTTGGACTCTATGGGAGAAGGCGAGGGTGGGATGATCTGAGAGAACAGCATCGAAACATGTATATTATCAAGTGTGAAACAGATCGCCAGTCCAGGTTGGATGCATGAGACAAGTGCTCAGGTCTGGTGCACTGGGAAGACCCAGAGGGATGGGATGGGGAGGGAGGTAGGAGGGGGGTTCAGGATGGGAAACACATGTAAATCCATGGCTGATTCATGTCAATGTATGGCAAAAACCACTACAATATTGTAAAGTAATTAGCCTCCAACTAATAAAAATAATTGGGAAAGAATAAAAAATAAAATAAAGCTAAACAGGCATTAATATGGGAAATAAACCTAAAAAAAGAAATTAATGAAAAAACAGAATCTGTTTAATAGTTTCAATACAATGCAATTGTACATGAACAACAAATAATACTTGCTTAGAATTGTGTCTGGAACATAATAAGCATTCAGCAAATTGTAACTATTGTTACTAGAGAGAGACAAACAAAATATTATATAATGTGAAAAGGGTCAATCCATCATGAAAGTATAGTTATCATGGGCATATGTGCACTTAATAGAAAACAAAAATGTATGAAGCAAAACCTCACAGAATTAATAAGGGTGAATACACAATTCAATTATAATACCTGAAAACTTCAATAGCTCACTTTTAATATGGAATATGTAAATGGTCCCCAAAAGGTACATAAAGCAACTTAGCTGGCAATGGGAAACTGGTTAATAAAGTAAAAGCTACTCATGATTTCCTGTTCTGAGAGAAACAATACTAGCTTTGATTAAGGATGACATTACTGGTTAAATCCACTGAGAAAGGAGCCACACACTATCAAATGCTGACCAGGGACAGAGTCTCTTTTTCCTAATATTATGATGCCATCTGAAAAAAGCCACACTAGGGTCACAATTTTTACTCTTTTTTCTCTTTTATTTACTCCTTCCCAGTGGTGAAATTGAGGAGATATGTTAGATGTAACAATTTCTTCCGAACATAGTCCCTGGAAACTATGAGTGTGTTGCCTTATATGTCAAGAGGCACTTGACATACATGTTGAGATGTAATTAAGAATCTTGAGATTGGAAGACCATCCTGGATGATCCTAGTTAGTTCAATATAAATCACAAAGGTCCTCATAAAAGGCATGCAAGATGTATCAAAGAGGCAGAACACAACATGACAAAAGTGGTAGAGGGTGGAATGATGAATTTCTGAAGATGAAGGAAGAGGGCCATGAGCTAAAGCATGCATGTGGCCTGTAGAAGCTAGTAAGTGCAAGGACACATATTCTCCCTAGAGCCTCCACAAAGAACACAGCCTTACCAATACCTTGATTCTAGGAACTCTGAACTCCAGAACTGTAAGATAACAAATAGGTAATGTGTTAATCTAATAAATTTGTGGTGATTTTTACAGAAATAGGGCTTCCCTGGTGGCTCAGATGGTAAAAAAAAAAAATTCTGCCTGCAACACGAGAGACCCAGATTTGATCCCTGGGTCAGGAAGATCCCCTGGAGAAGGGAATGGCTACCTACTCCAGTATTCTTGCCTGGAGAATGCCATGGACAGAGAAACCTGGCAGGTTACAGTCCATGGGGTCTCAAAGAGTTGGACATGACTGAGTGACTTTCACTTTCCCTTTAGAAAAATAAGAAACTAATACTGGAAGATGGTAGCATGTGTGCCCTCTCTCTTTTTTCTTTTTGTTCTTTTTTCTTCTATCTAATCTACCTTCCTGCAAAGAACCTATGTTCTGTTCTGCTCTTTTATGACACATTTTTTAGGCAGATGACCCTGGAAATCATTGATTTTTAAACCACTGCCAGGGACAGTGTGTCCAATTTAGGGTTAAAATTTTTGGCAAACAAGCAAAATTTTGGCAGATAATCTTTGGCAAACAAATTTAATGCTCCAGTTCTTTACCACAGGCATTATAAGTAACAGGTTAAGTTTTGGCCATTTGACTCTAACATCTCTTTCTCACTTTGTTTCCAATTCAGAAAGGTGAAAAAATTATGCTATGTATTTTAGCTCTCTCAAAGTCTTGCAGTAACCTCACTGGCTGGCTAAATGTTAACACAGTTGGTGTCCTTGAGCAAGTCACTCAAACTATCTGTACCTCCTTGTCCTTATTTCTAAAATGTAACTAATAATACTTGTATCTTAGGTTCTTACAATGATTAAACATATTAATATTTATAAAGTGCTTAAACTGGTGCCTGCCATAGACTAAGTACTCTATCAATGTTGACTACTTTCCCTTTTAGATTGCAAACTCTTAGAGAGCTTCTTTAAAAACTAATTTTTACAGGCTTATACCATAACACATGTCCTAAGTACTCAGTAAACAATACTGAAAGATGATTCCCTTTAGCACCAAATATTTCTAATAGCTACTCTCAGAAATGCTTTTATTTTATAAAATGTTTTAGATAGATTTTTTCCCACCTGCCAATTTAGTTCACTTGAGTGGAAAAGCAAATTCAAAAAGTATCAAACCTGAAACATTATCCAATTTTTGTTTCCTCTTCACTAACATAAATGCTCAGTCTCACTTCAAAATAATGATTCACTAGAAAAATGGTCACTTTCAGCTTTTAGTATGTGGGGGAAAATAAAAAATGCTAAACCTAGCTAAGAAATCATACCAGGAGAAAATATTTTGGAAAGAGAACAAATCAAGGTTTTCAGATAGTTATGAGCTCATTTATGTTCCAAAATATTAAACAAAGCATTTAAAAAACCAGTTGTCCATTTACATGATAAACACATTTATTTTTCTTTTCTGCCTTATATTTACTAACATATCACTTTGAAAATTACGAGGTGGAGGTAATATCTTAATCATTGGAATCATGATTTTAAAGTATTATTTGACACAGTGTGACAAATGGAATGTTTATGTCTAGTAAATCTGGTTAAAACTGTTGAAGAGCAGATTGTCTCAAAACAGTATAATTGCTCTGGGTGGCTGTCTCTGTATGTAAATCACAGATGATAACCAACCGAATCAACCTTTTTTGTCCTTATCATGCTGACACTACTGACATCATAATATTAATATATACATCCTAGGTCTTGGGGTTGCTTGAGAGGGAATTACAGACCTAGAAAGATCTCACAGGGTCACTGTAAGTATAGCTGTTCTTTTATGTTGTCTATAGCACTTGCCTTAGCAAAAAGCTTTCCAAATGGTTTTTATTTCTCCTGTTTGATAGAAGAAAACAAGCAGTGTTCTCTCCACATATTTATAAACAGAACTCTGGATCCTGACTTACAACTAAAGTTTTAAATTATCTTGACAGCTTTTCAACATAAGTTTAGGCATTTCGTTTATTAGATACTCTAGAAATTATGCCATTGTCCAGTGATTGTTTTATATAGTCTTTTTCAGGTTTTATTTCAGTACAACAAATTTTAAGAGACTAGCCAAACCTGAGATGGAACTGGAGTTTTTTGTTTCATTGAAAAGTCATTTGAATAGAGGACTATGTATGTGTGTGTGTATCCCCCTACAAAATGGTACAGTACCAGTGTTTACTAATGCAGAAATCAAACTAAGATTTTCAAGATGAAGAATTACCTCATCGATGCAAAGTAACAAAACAATTTAACAATGTTGATGACAGTTGACTGACATGTCTGTATATTTGGCCAATTGAAGTGAATGTTGGTAGATGGGATAAACTGAAGATAAATGGCATTCTACTTCCTCTGGAGGGTGACTCAAATTCTCTTCCTCATTTTTGAGCATTTATAAAATATATTGGGACATCTCTTCTTTCCTCCTTTTCTCATCTATCAACCTCACTCACACATACAATGGCTGAGAATCACAACAACTCCCAATGTATCTTTGAAGTCTAATATTGTGTCAACATCTATATGATGAACTGGATAGTTATGTGAAGAAAATAAGGTGGAATATCTCTTGCACTTACTTCTGGTGAATTATATACTGGTTAAAATTGTCATGATTAACTGATGTTAAGAAATAACATAGTGATTCAAATGAGGTTTGCTATCTAAAGTAGTATTTTTCCTTATTCATCTCTCCTTTTCTACCTGTTCAACATATTTTTGAAATAAAGTCTCAGGCCCCAAATTTCACAATTTGTATGTAAAGGCAAAAAACCCTGAATAGCCTAAGCAATCTTAGGAAAGAATGGAGCTGAAGGAATCAACCTTCCTGACTTCAGACTATACTACAAAGGGAAAATCAGTGCCAGCAAAGAAGAAGCCTCCTCATTTTCATTACTGACTTCAATTCATTCAAACTGATTTCTAATTCAAAATCTCCCTCTACACCCTAATGTCTACACTTTATTGTTATGTATGTCCCAATCAGACAGTGTTTCCAACATCTTAGACTCTAAGATCCTTGATATCCTTTCTTCAATATATATGGGGGTAGCATGGCACAACTTGAACCTTAGCATCATCTAGATTAACTAACCTCACAGTGTGAAAGAGCCTGTCCTAACTTTCCTTTCTGTGTATTTAATATAGCTACTCTTCCAAGGTACTGAGCCCCTTGATTCCCTTATCTATCCCTTTTCCTCAGTCTAATAGCCATCTCTTTTTACGAGCCCATTTTCTTCCTGCCAGTTTTAAGATATTACTAGCTTCCACTGGTAATTATTCAGTGCAGGAGGCTCCACTCTTTTGCTCTCCTGTGTTTTATGCAGGACTCACTTTGAAAATTACAAAACCTGGAAAAGAGACAACCTACACTTCAATTTCCACATGGTGGCTAATCTCAAATCTACCCCTTTATCAAACTACACCCTTAAGTTACAGACCTATATTTTCCTTAACCTACTGAACCATTCCACCTTTATGTTTCATAGACATCTATAAATCAATATATTCAAAATGTTTCCCTTCCATACTTTCTTCTCTTTGTATATATCTATCTTTGGTTAATGGAAGGAATCATCCCCAGTCATAATTGACCACAAAGTATTGCCTATCACAGTAAGCTGTTATTAATGAAGCAGAATTTTAAAGTCTGCTTATGCTTTTATGTATAGTCTATTCCATTTGAATGCTCTATTCAAGCCCTTATAATAATTACTTTATTATACAAATATTCTGAAATGTATGTAATTATATATTTACAATGAAAAACAACAAAAATTTGGAGCAATTTAACATTATGTATGTCTTAGAAATAAAAATACAGAACTGCATTTAAATAAGAAAGTCAATTATATTAAGGAGCCTCTCAAATCATTAACATCTACTTGATGCTAAATAGTATATTTAGCATAGATATTATTTTCATTTTTTTCTTTTCTAATACAATTTTAGATGAGAAGCTTTACACAGAAATACATTCATTTTTAGAAAAACATTCATTTTCTAGAAAAAGCATATATTAGTTTGACAAACCAGGCTGAAATATAGTCAGAATTTTAAATAACATATATTAAATAATTTTTCCAAGCACATCTTAAAAAATACATCCTTCAAGTCTCATTGTCCTTGCTTAAGATTAGTCTTCTAAGAGATAATATCCCTCGCTAAAATAATGATGTAATTTTTATTTACTTCATATTTTGATAAATAGTCCCATAAGTGAAAAAATTGTTGCAAAAGAATCAGCTGTTATCTTTAAAAAGAAGTCATACTGTTAATGTATATACCAAATGTAATCATTAATTGCTATGATATCAAACTTAGAAAATCTTTTAATTCTCATTCTGCCAAAAGAGACACAGAAAGAAATATGTGTCTCAAGCACTTCTGTTTTGCTTTCTAATTTTCCTTATGTTCTGTAACTTTACTATCCTTCACAGTTTTACGTATCTGTATCTCCTATATCATTTTTCAGATAATTTATTTCTAACGAAAAGGTGCATAGCTTTCATTAAAGAAGAGCTTGAAGGCATGCTAACTTGGAACATGAGCAGTAAAGTTAAAAGCAGTAATATATGTTATTTCCATATATATATGTGAGTTAAAAGCAGTAATATTTGTTAATTTCCATGTATACATGTGAGATACAAAATGCTTAAGATATATGATTGTGATCCTTTTCACTTCTTGAATTTTGTCATTCATGGAAACAACCTAACATGTTTTTGTGCAACACTTCTTAATCTGCTAGCAACAGCCTGTTTTCTTTCCATGATGGAGGCTTTCCTTCAAATATAATTTCTGATCTTCAAACAGGAAACATAATTTTGCCATGGATATTATCTTGCATTATAGAAATAGAAAATGATGCTATCTTCATGTCCAGAAGTGATACAGCTTTATAACTACCATTTAAGGACTCTTTATTCAATCAGCCAGCCAGTTTTGCTGTTCACTAGCTGGTCAACCTCAGGCAAGTTGCTCAACTTCTCAATTTCTCAATTTAAAATTGGGACAGAGGATGGTAAAGTAGGGTATTTCAGTTTAATAAATATGTACTACTATTTACAAGTACTGCATTTCAGACTCTTTTGTTGCCTATGATGGCTACTCCATTTCTTCTAAGGGATTCTTGCCCAGAATAGTAGATGTAATGGTCATCTAAGTTAAATTCACGCATTCCAGTCCATCTTAGTTCGCTGATTCCTAGAATGTCGACGTTCACTTTTGTCATCTCCTGTTTGACCACGTCTAAGTTGCCTTGATTCATGGACCTAACATTCCAGGTTCATATGCAATATTTCCCTTTACAGCATTGGACCTTACTTCTATCACCAGTCACATCCACAGCTGGGTGTTGTTTTTGCTTTGGCTCCATCCCTTCATTCTTTCTGGAGTTACTTCTCCACTGATCTCCAGTAGCATATTGGGCATCTACCAACCTGGGGAGTTCATCTTTCAGTGTCCTATCTTTTCGCCTTTTCATACTGTTCATGGGGTTCTCAAGGCAAGAATACTGAAGTGGTTTGCCATTCCCTTCTCCAGTGGACCACATTCTGTCAGACCTCTCCACCATGACCCGGCCGTCTTGGGTGGCCCCACACGGCATGGCTTAGTTTCATTGAGTTAGACAGGGCTGTGGTCCATGTGATCAGATTGGCTACTTGTCTGTGACTGTGGTTTCAGTCTGTCTGCCCTCTTAAGCCCTCTCTCAGTGCTTACCATCTTACTTGGGTTTCTCTTACGTTGGACGTGGGGAATCTCTTCACGGCCGCTCCAGCAAAGCGCAGCCACAGTTCCTTACCTTGGATGCGGGGTAGTCGCTCTCTGCCGCCATGCCTGACCTTTGCGTAGCTCTGCTCAGCGGGCTCCTGAGCTATCGCAGCCGCCACACCCCAAAAAGATGTCCTTTTCATTATAGGGGACTGGAATGCAAAAGTAGGAAGTCAAGAAATACCTGCAGTAACAGGCAAATTTGGCCTTGGAGAACAGAATGAAGCAGGGCAAAGGCTAATAGAGTTCTGCCAAGAGAACACACTGGTCATAGCAAACACCCTCTTCCAACAACACAAGAGAAGACTCTACACATGGGCATCACCAGAGGGTCAACACTAAAATCAGACTGATATATTCTTTGCAACCAAAGGTGGAGAAGCTCTCTACAGTCAGCAAAAACAAGACCAGGAGCTGACTGTGGCCCAGATCATAAACTCATTATTGCCAAATTCAGACTGAAATTGAAGAAAGTGGGGAAAACCACTAGACCATTCAGGTATGACCTAAATCAAATCCCTTATGACTATACAATGGAAGTGAGAACCAGATTTAAGGGACTAGATCTGGTAGACAGAGCACTTGATGAACTATGGACAGAGGTCTGTGTCATTGTAAGGAGACAGAAATCAAGACCATCCCCAAGAAAAAGAAATGCAAAAAAGCAAAACGGCTGTTTAAGGAGGCCTTACAAATTGCTGTGAAAAGAAGAGAAGTGAAAAGCAAAGGAGAAAAGGAAAGATATACCCATTTGAATGCAGAGTTCTAAAGAATAGCCAGGAGAGATAAGAAAGCCTTCCTCAGGGATCAATGCAAAGAAATAGAGGAAAACAACAGAATGGGAAAGCCTAGAGATCACTTCAAGAAAATTAGAGATACCAAGGGAACATTTCATGCAAAGATGGGCTCAATAAAGGACAGAAGTGGTAGGGACCTAACAGAAGAAGAAGATACTAAGAAGGGGTGGCAAGAATACACAGAACTGTACAAAAAAGATCTTAATGACCCAGATAACAATGATGGTGTGATCACTCACTTAGAGCCAGACATCCTGGAATGTGAAGTCAAGTGGGCCTTAGAAAGCATCACTACGATGAACATTGGGGTGCACGTGTCTCTTTCAGATCTGGTTTCCTCAGTGTGTATGCCCAGAAGTGGGATTGCTGGGTCATATGGCAGTTCTATTTCCAGTTTTTTAAGAAATCTCCACACTGTTTTCCATAGCGGCTGTACTAGTTTGCATTCCCACCAACAGTTATACTATCTATGGTGAAACAGATCACCAGCCCAGGTGGGATGCATGAGACAAGTGCTCCAGCCTGGTGCACTGGGAAGACCCAGAGGAATCGGGTGGAGAGGGAGGTGGGAGGGGGGATCGGGATTGGGAATACATGTAAATCCATGGCTGATTCATATCAATGTATGACAAAACCCACTGGAAAAAAAAAAAAAAAAAAAAAAAAAAAAAAAAAAAAAAAAAAAAGAAAGCATCACTATGAAAAAAGCTAGTGAATGTAATGGAATTCCAGTTGAGCTATTTCAAATCCTGAAAGATAATGCTGTGAAAGTGCTGCACTCAATATGTCAGCAAATTTGGAAAACTCAGAAGTGGCCACAGGACTGGAAAAGGTCAGTTTTCATTCCAATCCCAAAGAAAGGCAATGCCAAAGAATGTTCAAACTACCACACAATTGCACTCATTTCACACGCTAGTAAAGTAGTGCTCAAAATTCTCCAAGCCAGGTTTCAGCAATACGTGAACTGTGAACTTCCAGATGTTCAAGCTCATTTTAGAAAAGGCAGAGGAACCAGAGATCAAATTGCCAATAATCCTCTGGATCATCGAGAAAGGAAGAGAGTGTCAGAAAAACATCTATTTCTGCTTTATTGACTATGCCAAAGCCTTTGACTGTGTGGATCACAATAAACTGTGGAAAATTCTGAAAGAGATGGGAACACCAGACCACCTGATATGCCTTTTGAGAAAGCTGTATGCAGGTCAGGAAGCAACAGCTAGAACTGGACATGGAGCAACAGACTGGTTCTAAATAGGAAAAGGAGTACGTCAGGCTGTATATTGTCACCCTGCTTATTTAACTTCTATGCAGAGTACATCATGAGAGACGCTGGGCTGGAGGAAGCACAAGCTGGAATCAAGATTGCCAGGAGAAAGAACAATAACCTCAGATATGCAGATGACACCACCCTTATGGCAGAAAGTGAAGAAGAACTAAAGGGACTCTTGATGAAAGTGAAAGAGGAGAGTTAAAAAGTTGGTTTAAAGCTCAACATTCAGAAAAGTAAGATCATGGCATCCAGTCCTATCACTTCATGGCAAATAGATGGGGAAACAGTGGAAATAGTGGCTGACTTTATTTTTCTGGGCTCCAAAATCACTGTAGATGGTGATTGCAGCAATGAAATTAAAAGATACTTACTCCTTGGAACGAAAGTTATGATCAACCTAGACAGCATATTAAAAAGCAGAGACAATACTTTGCCAACAAAGGTCCACCTAGTCAAGGCTATGGTTTTTCCAGTGGTCATGTATGGATGTGAGAGCTGGACTATAATGTAAGCTGAGCACCAAAGCATTGATGCTTTTGAAATGTGGTGTTGGAGAAGACTCTTGAGAGTCCCTTGGACTGCAAGGAGATCCCACCAGTCCATCCTAAAGGAGGTCAGTCCTGGGTGTTCATTGGAAGGACTGATGTTGAAGCTGAAACTCCAATACTTTGGCCACCTGATGGGAGGAACTGACTCATTTGAAAAGACCCTGATGCTGGTAAAGATTGAAGACGGGAGAAGAGGACGACAGAGGATGAGATGGTTGGATGGCATCACTGACATGATGGATATGAGTTTGAGTAGGCTCCAGTTGGTGCTGGACAGGGAGGCCTGGCATGCTGTAGTCCATGGGGTCGCAAAGAGTTAGACACAACTGTGTGACTGAACTGAACTGAACTTTTTCTCCTGGATATATGCAAAGCACTGGAATTGTTGGATCATTTGGTAATTTTATCTTTAATCATTTGAGGATCTTCCAGAATGTTTCCAAATTTGTTGCACAATTTTATATTTCAACCAACACTGATGAAGTTTTCCAGTTTCTCTACATCCTCACTAGTATTTATCATTTGAATTTTAGTTATCCTGATGAGTGTGAAATGGTATCTTATTGTTAATTTGATTTGCACTTCTCTGTTTACTAATGATATCGAACACCTCTTCATATGCTCAGTGTCTTATATATGGGCATTATGAGAGATATCTATTCAGATTCTTTATGTTTAGATTGTAATTTTTTTAAATTAGTTGTAAGAGTTGTTTACATATTCAAAGTACAAGTGCTTTATCAGGTATCTGATTTGCAAATATTTTCTCCCACTGCATTGGTGGCCTTTTAATTTTCATAATAGTGTTGACTGAATCAGAAAAGTTTTTAATTTTGATAAAGTACAAACATCTCTATTTTTTGTTCATCTTTAAGAACTAACTGCTTATGTAAGCTCAAAAATTTATCTTATGTTTTCTTGTAAGAAAAGTATAGTTTAAATTCTCACATTTGGGTTTCTGATATACACTGAGTTAATTTTTGTATATAGTTTGAGGTAAAAGGATCTAATTTCATTCTTTGGCATGTGGTTATGCAATTGTCCCATTATTATTTTTAAAAAGATTTCTTTCCCCATTGAATTATGTTAGATTCATAGACATATACTTACTTCTCAGCTCCCAATTCTATTTCATTGATTTTTAAGTTTCTTTTTCCCAGGTTTGATCCCTGGGATGGGAAGATCCCCTGGAGAAGGAAGTGGCAACCCACTCTGGTATTCTTGCCTGGAAAAATCCCATTGACAGAGGAGCCTGTCGGGCTACATCCCATGGGGTAGCAAAGAGTCAGACAGGACTGAGTGACTAACACTTTTGCTTTTACTTAAAGGCTATTTTTATGCCAGTTCCACATTAGAACGTATCATTGTTGTGATTTACATTTCTTTGCAGTAGGCTTTGAAATAGGCAAACGCGAGTTTCCCAATTTTGTTCAAGATTATTTTGACTATTCCAGGTATCTCATTCTTGTTGTTCAGTTGCTCAGTAATTCTATATAATTTTAAAACCAGATGATCAATTTCCAGAATGAATCCAGCTGACTAGTTGGATTACTTTATTGTTGTTGTTCAGTTGCTAAGTTGTGTCTGACTCTTCGGGACCCCATGAACTGCAACACACCCTCTCCTTTGTCCTCCACTACCTTCCGGAGTTTGCTGAGATTCATGTCCATTGAGTTGGTGACGCCATCTAATCATCTCATCCTCTGCTGCCCATGTCTCCTTTTGTCTTCAATCTTTCCAAGCATCAGGGTCTTTTCCGACAAGTCAGCTTTTCACATCAGATGGCCAAAGTATTGGAGCTTCAGCATCAGTTCTTCCAGTGAATTTTTTCAGGGTTAATTTCCTTTAGGATTGACTGATTTGGTCTGCTTGCTGTCCAAGGGACTCTCAAGAATCTTCTCCAGCACCACAATTTGAAAGCATCGATTCTTTGGCTCTCAGTCTTCTTTATGGATCAAACCTCACACTCATACATGACTACTGGAAAAACCATATCTTTGACTATATGGACCTTTTTGGGCAAAGTGAAGTCTCTGTTTCTTAATATACTATCTAGGTTTTCATAGCTTTCCTTCCAAGGAGCAAGCATCTTTTAATTTCATGACAGCAGTCACAGTCCACAGTGATTTTGGAGTTACTTTGGTGGAGTCTATTTCTCCCTACAGTATGAGACCTTTGATATTGTGTTTCAAGAGAATGCACCCTTGGTTATGCCCATAGTCACTTGGGTAACACTGCCTTCAGCAAGACTCTTTCCTTATCTGTAGCCATCTGTTAAGCCCCACAAATTATTGGTTGGTTGTCTAACTTACAACAATGATGTAATACATAACTTGCTCACAGACTGATACAATCAAACCTGGACTCCTTTAAAGAGATAGCCCTATGGTTAGTGTTTGATATTTTTCTTCAATCAGAAAAATTCCTCCTTGATGTCTCTTTCCTCATTTGTCTTTTGCAAATAAGCCTGCAACAGTTTAGCTTATATCTTTGATGATTCAATGAATCCATCTCACCTGTGAGTTAAACCTCTCCAAACTCTGTGGCAAATTAAGTCACTTCTTTCGAAAAGAGATCAACAACTCTCTGTAATATCTCCAGCTTCTTCCCTGTGCAAAAACTGTGGGCCATGTCTTTACTGCTGGGAGTGGGACAACAGTGCACTTCTCTCCAAATGACCCCCAATTGAGTAAGAGAACATTTTGTTTGAGTGGGAGGGCAACAGCCCCAGGCCTCCTTTGGCTTCCCACTCCTGATGTGGAATTTCTGCTCCGCACATCAAGGCCAGAAAGAACAAGACCCTAGTATCTTCAGTGCAGTCATGCCCAAGGTAGAACTTTCATCTCATGAGTGTGGGCCAGGTGGGAGAAAGCACTCCCAAGCTCACTATTGCACATTTCTGAATTTAAACTCAAAAACAAGTAGCTGGGGGCAGAAGGAGAACTTTTGACACCCAGCTTCTCCTCGGAAAATAGCCCTCTAACTAGGAGCTATAGGTGGTAAAGGGGCCTTGCATTTCTGGCTGTTCCGGTCAGGAGTTGGAGTTTCCATCTCACTGATCTTAGAGAGAAGAGAGACAGAGTTAAGTCTTGGTTCCACAGTCACAGACATAATTGTTCTCAAAAAGTTTTAGATTTTCTTAAATAAATGTTCACATTTTTGCTGTATGCCCTCAGACCATTTCCAGATATTTTAATGGTTAGGATTTTATTTTTACTGATTTTCTCTGGTTTTGCTGGACAGCATGACTACAGAGCTCCTCACTATGAATGCTTTCAGGTTTTGGTACTTAGTACTAACAGAAACTCTATAAGGAATGCATTGAAAATACTGTTTGCAAATTGAGGTATTATACAACTTAATACAGTAAAAAAGTGATTTAGACACCATTTTTCTATCAAAAATTGTTGTTAATTTTTCTTTATTGTCTGTTTAATTTTAATATTATAATCAAATGTGATCTAAGAGATGTTTTGTTATGCTTATTGTCTATTGTTTAACAGCATGAAGTAGTTGCCATTATGTCTTGAATGTACTACTACTACTTAAATTCAAAATATCTATCAATGCTCTTCATAAAAATACACTGCCTGGATGTATAATAAGTCTGTGCTCTCTGTCCCCTTTTCAAAATAATCTACCTAGTATAGCATTTCGCAAACTGAAATCTGTTTTTCTCACTGAACAATTTTCAGTGTTTCAAAATCAATTTCAGTTCAGTTCAGTTCAGTTCAATTCAGTCGCTCAGTCGTGTCCGACTCTTTGCGACCCCATGAATCGCAGCAGCCAGGCCTCCCTGTCCATCACCAACTCCCGGAGTTTACTCAAACTCATGTCCATCGAGTCAGTGATGCCATGCAGCCATCTCATCCTCTGCCGTCCCCTTCTCCTCCTGCCTCCAATCCCTCCCAGCATCAGGGTCTTTTCCAATGAGTCAACTCTTCGTATGAGGTGGCCAAAGTATTAGAGTTTCAGCTTCAGCATCAGTCCTTCCAATGAACACCCAGGACTGATCTCCTTTAGGATGGACTGGTTGGATCTCCTTGCAGTCCAATTAGCTACCTACTAATAGCATTGGGTTTCTTTGCTTTGAGATAAAAATTATTTTAATCAAGCTCACACATAGAAGATATCACATACTGAAAGATCTGCTTAGCTATTAAGAGTGTTGTTCAAATTTCCAAAATTCATTATGTGTGGTACAGGGCAGTAAGGAGAGAAATATTTATGTGGTGTATCATCCTCATTTCCTATTGATTTTTTCCTATTATTGAGAAATATTTGTTTATAAAACACAGAATATAGGTTTTGTAGGTTCTCCCTTTCTTTAATTTTGCAAACTATTTTGTTTTTTTCAGTGTAATTTATTGAGAAATTTGGTCCTAAGTGGTCAAAAGAGGAACAGGGTTTTTTTAAAGTTTTAAATATAACCACTTTAAAATATAAAATTTCTAGCACCATCTGCATTTCTTTTCAAAGAATGCAGTATGGAGAAAAAGCCTGGCAAGTGCTTTTTTTGGAGATGATTGCATTCTTTTTCCTGCTGATTTTATATTTCAGTGGGAATTATATTAGCGTTCTTTGGGAGAAAGTGATGGGGAAGATCAGAAAAGATTAAGTGATATAATCTGTTGACAAAAGGGGAATTGATATTAGATGATTTCTATTTTAAAATAATCTGAAGAAGGAGATATTCACCAGTGTTGTGCTCCAAGGAATCCAAATGGGTCGAGTTTTGAAACTGAAACTGGGTTCTAATCTATTTTAAGGGATATGTTTTGCGGATTCGTTTTCTCTCTTTTTTACATTAGAAATCATATTTTTACATTCTCACTCTCATGTACATTGATATCAAATAATTTATAATTAATTTTCATAGGGAAATGACTGCTGATTACTATTTTCTTTCCTATCCTGTCATTATTTTAAATCAGTTCATATGATACCAGATGACTTGTACTTGTTTACTCAAGAAGAGCATGGCTGTGAAGGATTTAGTTCTTCTTTAGTCTAAATTAATATCAGCATTAATTGAGAATTAGTGTGGAAAATTACTTTCAATTAATAAAATTCCTATTATTATTCTTTTTAATTAATTACTTACTGTTTCTTGAAATAATTAGAACTCCCCTACATATTATATATATACATAAAATATATATGTCCATGTGCATGTGTGTGCACACACACACACACACTCACACTCACCTCACCCGTGGGCTCCATTTCATCACATTTATGGAAAAGTTTCAAAGTCACAGAACTGAAAGAAGTTACCATAATATTTTCAGATTTCCCTGACACTAAATATATGAGCTTTCAGGATTACTTTCTTTGATGTATGAACACCCCTGGAAATTTATATTAATATTAATATTTCAGTATTAAAATATTTGCTATCTTCAGTTACACCCACTAAAACTATAATGACTGTCAATCAATTGGGGAGTGATATAATTCAGAGGAGATCCAGCATTCAAAGTGATGCACCTTTTCTCACCAAAGTAAGTAAAAATGTTTCAGTAGCATCAAGCAAGGACTACTGGAGTGAGTGAACAGTCATTACGGTTAGCACTGCCATAGTTTACAATTCATTTCAGGATGGACATTTACTTTTTGAAAATAATGTCTCCAGTTGTATTGGGTTCTTAGCTGCAGGGCTTTCTCCTACATTCTCCTGAATTCTAAATACCTTGTGTGTCTACAGCTAGCCTAAATATAGTACTTCCAAGAAAATCATTTCCAAGATAAACATGCACAAAGCTCTGTGATCAGGGCTAGAGTGCACAGTGACTTACGGTAGGTAATCTTCTCTGAAACAACATATATGACATTTATAGAAACAGGCTGTATATATCACAGTGAGAGAAAATGGCAATGCCAATTACAATAGTATTAATAATAAAAGTTATCTTTTGTGACACATTCTAAATATTTCATGAAGAAACTTACAGGTACCGGGGACTGAGGGGAGGGATACATTGAGAGATTGGGATTGACATGTACAGACTACCGTCTATAAAATAAATAACTAATAAGGACACACTATAGCACAGGAAACTCTACTCAATATTCTGCAATGGCTTATATGGGAAAAGAATCTGAAAAAGAGTGGATATACATATATGAGGGCTTCCCTGGTAGCTCAGCTGGTAAAGAATCCTCCTGCATGCAGGAGACGCCAGTTCTATTCCTGGGTCAGGAAGATCCCCTGGAGAAGGGAAATGCTACCCACTCCAGTATTCATGGGCTTCCCTGGTGGCTCAGCTGGTAAAGAATCCACCCGCAATGTGGGAGACCTTGGTTCAATCCCTGAGATGGGAAGATCCCCTGGAGAAGGGAATGGCTACCCACTCCAGTGTTCTGGCCTGGAGAATTCCATGGACTGTATAGCCCATGGGGTCACAAAGAGTTGGACACGACTGAGTGACTTTCACACACAATTCACAATACATGTGTGAATAAGTGACTTACCTTGTTGTACACTGGAAACTAACACAACATTGTAAATCAACTATACTTCAATAAAAATAAAATATAAAAAAAAAGAGGAGTAAAAGTGAAAAAGAAGAGCAGAGTTCTGATTTCTCCACTCTGTTTTACAGTTCCTTTATTATTCTTGATAATATTCTTGCTTTCTATTTTTGAAAAAATATAATGCCACTCTGAAGCAAACACTATACAACAACTTCCCAGTCTCTACCCACATTCCCAAGAGGTTTATCACTTTTGCCTGATATGTCACACACTTGCTAATTTACTTTCCCCTGAATATCAGTGATGCCTTCTTCTTAGTTCTCTTAACTAGCAAGATTATAAATCCAAGTTAGAATATCAAGTTAAATAATTTATAAATAGTGATCAGAATCCCTGGGCTCTATGAAAACACAAGATCATGTGTTCCAAAGTGTGTTTCAGAAGAGAAAATTGTCATTTTCATGTAGTCTATCCGGGCAGTACTGCTCTCCCTCTCTGTTGCCTTTTACATTAGCCTTTTCCTTGACATTCCAACTGCCACCACCTCTCTCAGTCCATCATTATGTAAAACATGGATGGTGACAACTGATATGAAACCAGATTCTTTTCATTTCAGATTTCTCCACAATGCAATCGTCCCTGAACACACCACCAAGGTAGTATTTCTAATGCAGTAACTAGAGGCGACCAATGATATCCTGTGTCTTTGCATTACCACTAGAAGGTTTCATCTCCTTCACTCAATAACAGATAAAAATTCAAATGTTCAATTAGCATAAAAATAAAAGAAATGACTATTTAAAAAGCAGAGATGAGAGAGAGTAAAACTTTCTGGTTGGAAAAAAATGTGTGTCATATTTTTGAAATTTGACCAACAAAATTTAGCAAATAATCAGTTGTACAAAGCATTTGACCAAGATTGTTACAGACTGAAATGTGTTCCCTGCCCCAATTTGTACATTAGAATCCTGAGCTCTGGTGCCTTAGCTTGTGTTTCAAGATAGGGTCTTTAAAGAAATAAACAAGTTAAAATGACGTCATTAGGATGGACCCTAATGCAATATAACTGGTTCAGTTATCAGACAACGGGATCAGGACACAGACCTACACAGAACGAAGACCATGTGAAGACACAAGGAAAAGATGGCTATGTGCAAGCCAAGGAGCAAGGGTGGGAAGAAACCAGCCTGACTTTGACCTTGACCTTGACCTTGGATGTGTGACTTCCAGAATTGTGAGAAATACATTTCTTCTGTGTCAGTTACCAACTCTGCCGTTCCTTGTTACAGCAGCCATAACAAATTACTATTAATGTTCTCCTTCAAGGAATTTATTACACAGAAATACAAAAATGGGAGACAACAAGTGTGTTAATGATTGCAAACTGAATACCAAGTGTAATATTTTTAAAATAGAAGATATTTCAAATATGATTCATTTGTAGATTAAGGAGATATATTAAGTTGCTGTCATAAATAGAAAAATATGGCATATATGGAAAAAGGTTATTGTTAATGAGAAAAAACAAGCTTCAGAATAATGTGAAATATAAATCTTATAATAATAATAAAAGCCTTTCTAAAGTGACTTTCCTTATTTTATTTAGATATCCTCTTGGATATCAGTTTTTAATGGTGCCATAGCTTATGATTCATTTCAAAAAGAAATTTACTTTAAAAAACAAACCATTACAATATTGTAAAGTAATTAGCCTCCAACTAATGAAAATAAAAGGAAAAAAATGGTATTTTTTCAGTTGAAAAAGATGAGGGATAAATTGGGAGATTGTGATTGATATATATATACACTATGATATATAAAAGATACCAAATAACCTACTGTATAACAGAGAGAACTCTATTTAGTGCTCTGTAATGAGCTATATCCCCTTCATGGATATCTGCCTTGTCCTGGCAAAAGGGCTTATGTAACTCCATGAAGCTATGAGCCATGCCCGTGTAGGGCCATGCAAGATGGATGGGTCATATTACAGAGCTCTGACAAAATGTGATCCACTGGAGGCAGGAATGGCAAAACACTCCAGTGTACTGGCTGTGAAAATCCCATGAACTGTATAAAAGGGCAAAAAGATATGACACCAAAAAATGATCCCCCCAGGTAAGAAGGTATCCAATATGCTACTGGGGAAGAGCGGAGAACAATTACTAATAGTTCCAGGAAGAATGAAGCAGCTAGGTCAAAGCAGAAACAATGCTCAGTTGTAGATGTGTCTGGTGATGAAAGTAAAATCTGATGCTGTAAAGAACAATATTGCATAGGAACCTGGAATGTTAGGTCCATGAATCAAGGTAAACTGGACATAGTCAAGCAGGAGGTGGCAAGAAAAACATCGACATCTTAGGAATCAGTGAACTAAAGTGGATGGGAATGGGTTAATTTAATTCAGATGACTATTATATCTACTACTGTAGGCAAGAATCCCATAGAGAATTGGAGTGGCCCCCATAATCAACAAAAGATTCTGAAATGCAGTACTTGAGTGCAAACTTAAAAATGACAGAATGATCTTGGTTCATTCCAAGGCAAAACATACAACATGACAGTAATCCAAATCTATGCCCTAACCACTGATGCCAAAGAAGCTGATCAGTTCTGTGAAGACCTAGAAGACCTCCTAGAACTAACACCAAAAAAGATATCTTATTCATTATAGGGGATTGGAATGCAAAAGTAGGAAGTCAAGAGATACCTGGAATAATGGGCAAATTTGGCCTTGGAGTACAAAATGAAGCAGAGCAAAGGCTATCAGAATTCTGCCAACTTGGTCAGAGCAAACACCATTTTTCAACAACACAGGGGATGACTCTACACATGGATATCACCAGATGGTCAATACCGAAAACAGACTGATTACATTCTTCATAGCCAAAGATGGAGAGCTGTATACAGTCAGCAAAAACTAGACATGGAGCTGACCATCAGCTCCTTATTGAAAAAGTCAGGCTCAAATTGAAGGAAACAGGAAAAGGAACGCTGGCCATTCAGGTATAACCTAAATCAAACCCCTTATGATTATACAGTAGAGGTGACAAATAGATTCAAGGGACTAGATCTGATAGACAGAGTGCCTGAAGAACTATGGACAGAGGTTTTTGACAATGTACAGGAGGTGGTGATCAAAACCATCCCCAAGAAAAAGAAATGCAAGAAGACAAAATGGTTGTCTGAGGAGGCCTTACAAATAGCTGAGAAAAAGAAGAGAAGGGAAAAGTAAAGGAGGAAGGGAGAGATGTACCCAACTGAACACAGAGTTCCAGAGAATATCAAGGAGAGATAAGAAAACCTCCTTAAGTGAACAATGCAAAGAAATAGAGGAAAGCAATAGAATGGGAAAGATTAGAGATCTCTTTAAGAAATCTGGAGATACCAAGGGAATATTTCACGCAAAGATAAGCAAAATAAAAGACAAAAATGGCAAGGACCTAACAAAATCAAAAGACATTAAGAAGAGGTGGCAAGAATACACAGAAGAATTGTTAAAAAAAAACAAAACAAAACAAAACTCTTAATGACCCAGATAAGCACGATGGTGTGGTCACTTACCTAAAGCCAGACATCTGGAGTGTGAAGTCAAGTGGACCTTAGGAAGCATTACTACGAACAAAGCTAGTGGAGGTGATGGCGCTCCAGCTGAGCTATTTAAATCCTAAAGGATGATGCTATTAAAGTGCTGCACTCAATATCTCAGCAAATTTGGAAAACCCAGCAGTGGGCACAGGACTAGAAAAGGTCAATCCTCACCCTAATTCCCAAGAAGGGCAGTACCAAAGAATGTTCAAACCACCAGACAATCGCATTCATCTCCCATGCTAGTAAGGTTTTGCTCAAAATCCTCCAAGCTAGTCTTCAGCATTACATGAACAGAGAACTTCCAGATGTTCAAGCTGGGTTTAGAAGAAGGAGAGAAACCAGAGATCAAATTGCCAACATTGGCTGGATCATAGAGAAAGCAAGGGAATTCCAGAAAAATTTCTACCTTTGTTTCATTGTCTATGCTAAAGTCTCTGACTGTGTAGATCATAGCAAACTGTGGAAAACTCTTAGAGATGGAAATACCAGATCACCTGACCTGCCTCCTGAGAAATCTGTATGCAGATCAAAAAGCAACAGCTAGAACTGGACATGGAACAACAGATTGGTTCCATATCGGAAAAGGAGTACGTCAGGGCTGTATATTGTCACCCTGGTTATTTAAATTATATGCAGAGCACATCATGCAAAATGCAAGGCTGGATGGGTTACAAGATGGAATCAAGACTGCCAGGAGAAATATCAACAACCTCAGATATCCAGATGATATCACTCTAATGACAGAAAGCAAAGAGGAACTAGAGAGCCTCTCTTGATGAGGGTGAAGAAGGAGGGTGAAAATGTCAGCTTAAAACTCAACATTAAAACAAAAACTAAACCAAGATTATGGCCCCTGGTCCCATCACGACTTGGCAAATTGAAATGAAAAACATGAAAGCCGTGACAGATTTCTTCTTCTTGGGCTCTAAAATTATTGCAGATGGTGATTGCAGCCACAAAATTAGAAGATGATTGCTTGTAATTGGCAATGACAGCAAGGGTATGACAAACCTAGACAGTGTGTTAAATAGTAAAGACATCGTTTTGCCAACAAAGGTCCATATAGTGAAGGCTATGGTCTTTCCAGTAGTCATGTATATATGTGAGAGCTGGACAGGAAAGAAAGCAAAGAACCAGAGAATTGATGCTTTCAAACTGTGATGCTAGAGAAGACTCTTGAGAGTCCCTTGGAAAACAAGGAGATCAAACCAGTCAATCCTAAAGGAAATCAACCATGAATACTCTTTGGAAGGATTGATGCTGAAGCTCCAATACTTTGGCCACCTGATGCCAACAGCTGACTTATTGGAAAACACCCTGATGCTGGGAAAGATTGAAGGCAGAAGAAGAGAACAACAGAGGATGAGATGCTTAGATGGCATCACCAATTCAATAGACAAGAACTTGGGCAAACTCCAGGAGATGGTGAGGGGCAGAGAAGCCTGGCATGCTGCAGCCCATGGGGTCGTGAAGAGTCCAGTGTGACTTGGCTACTGAATAACAACAACAATGAGTAATATGGGAATGTCTAGAAGAGAGTGGATATATGTATTTGCATGGCTGATTTACCTTTCTATACAGCATAAACTAACACAATATTATAAATCAACTATGCTCCAATAAAAATTCATTAAAAATTAAATTAAACTAAAACACAAACAAAAAACACAAATGGGCTAAAGAGTGTTAGGAAAAGCCTGATATAGAAGGCACTGGTGAAGTCATGTAACTGTATAATTACCAGGAATAATGAGGTGCTCCAAAACACTAAGAACTTTCTAAACATAAATGGAAATTGTACAAAACTGTTGTTTATTTATTATATTCAACTTGAATTAAATAGTTTATATTCATTGAAAATAAAAGAAAAAGAATTATCCTGGCTCCATGCTTTTAATGCTTGACACAGTTATTCTAATATCCTGAATACTCTCATATCTGAAAATTTTAAAGTGATGTATATGGACAGAACCTCTACAGTCCATGTGGTTGCAAGAGTCAGGCATGACTTAGCAGTTAAAATAACAATAACAGGGCTGTATCAATCTAATGGTATAATTAGTTGATGTGAATTTAATGAAAAAGCAACAAAGTACAAGCAGAGGATTGATGACCTTAAGGTTGGCACAGGTAAGTTAGTAATGCCAAGTTCTCTGAAACTATTAACTGCACATTCACCTCTTATGAACATATTCTAAATGCAGGTAATATTAAATTTATTTTTGTTCATTTGTTAGAGGCTCTTAATCAGAGCAATTTGAAAAAGGAATACACTATAGATGAAATTATAGTTAAGTATAATTTTTGGACTGACGTTGTTTATATATTCATATTATCTTCTCACAGATGGAATAGTTTTCACAAATGACCTTAACACCAATAGCCATTTAAGAAACCTCTGCTCACTATTTTAAAGACAGTATAAGGTATTAAAAATAAGTTAACCAATTATCAGTTAACTAGAATTGGTGCTATTTATCTACACATCTTGATGGCTCAGCACTTCATAAAGCCAATATCCACTACACATGTTAAATGTAGAAACACAAAATCAAGAATACGCCAAAATCCTTGTGGATTTTTCATTGAAATTCAGTGAATTTTTCAAATCTGACTTGTCTTCCCAATTTGCTCTGTAAAGTAGTAGTAAAATGAAAATTTAATTTCTAATCAATATAACATGATAGTTGGTAATGGAAATATTTCCCTTACTTGTGATAACTGTAAATATTTAGAAATGCCTTACTAAAAAGCATAGAGAAGTTAATTTAGAACTTCTTGAATAGAACTTTTTGAATACTATAATAACCACAATAACTTTGTAATTATATTATGATTATATATGTTTATAAGTTTAAAATATTCTCTAAGATTTTGCCTGATAGAAATTACACTGAGAGTCTGCAAGGATATGAAATCTTTAGAAAACAGAAGAGCCAATTATTTTACCAGCAAAATGAGTTTAGTTGAGAATAGCAGAGGTTTACAATTTGGGTCAAGCAAACTATCCTAAACCATAGGCAAGTCCTAAAGATCTAGAAGAGAGGTTTGCTTTTACAGAGGAAAGAAAAAACTGGAAGGGGCTGTTTCAAAGAATGCCAGGGTGATGACAGCTTGTCATTGTCTGGGCTGTTGCTAGACAAGGAGAAGTTCTTCCTCCTGCTTGGCTCTGGTAGTGCATGATCATTCCCTCGTCAGCGTTTCTTGTTTTATTTTAAGTGAGGTTTCCCTTATTTATTTTCACAAATGTTAATCTTAAAATGTGTAATTCCTGCATATGCTTTATACTTCTGAAAAAAAAAAAAGATTTGTAATAAAGACATTTTTAAACAAGGTGTCTGAAACATTCCATAGCTAATACTTCATATTTACTTATTTATCATAACAGCTTTTCTTTGAAGCATAGTTTTTAAAGTTTAACTCTTGTTATTATAAATGAATATTCCTGAATATTCATTGAAAGAACTGATGATGAGGCTGAAACTCCAATACTTTGGCCACCTGATGTGAAGAACTGACTCGTTGGAAAAGATCCTAATGCTGGGAAAGATTGAAGACAGGAGGAGAAGGGGACAACAGAGGATGAGATGGGTGGATGGCATCACTGAGTCAATGGACATGAGTTTGAGCAAGCTCTAGAAGATGGTGAAGGACAGGAAAGCCTGGCATGCTGCAGTCCATGGGGTCACAAAGAGTATGATAATGGCTGAGTGACTGAACAGAACTGATTATAAATGAATATTGCTTTGATTTATTATAGCTTCTCTCTATGCAATGAATTTTTAATGAAACTGAGCAGGACCCTATGGCCTTTGCCATTCATGTCCTCAGCCTCCTTTATGTTTGTGGAAAAACTTTAGCCAAAGAATAAGTTTAATCGGAGAAGTGGGAAAATGCAGAAAGAAAGGAGAACAGTCAAAAGAGACCAAGTGATAATAATGTAGCCACTAAACATAGTCAAGGACCTTTAATTTCTTCTCAAGGGCCATAGATAATATTCTGAGCCATAACCTGTGTGATGTCTTACAGATATTGAAACCCCAGGTAGAAAAGTTAACTACATGATGACTACACTGTGTAAGCATGACATAAGCTGCCATAACTCTGAGAACAGGCCTCAGGAAATGGAAGCAAACCAATCCTAGAACTGAAGATTAATTGTACTCAAGATGAAACTGATCAGACCACCAATGACCAATGTCAAGATGACTGTCAAATGACTCTTTCTGCATGTAGCCCTCTTCTTCAACCTGTAAAAGCTCTTGCCCACTATCAGTGGGGGAAGGGGGTCACATTTGGACAGGTGTCTGTCCACCATCTCTCCCAGTTGCTGGCATCCAAAATACACCGAACTCTCCTTTCCACCAACCCGGCCCCTTAATGGCCTTTGAGCAGCAAGCAGTTGGACCTGGTTTTGGCAACAATAGCACATATTAATACTGAAATTTAAAGCATTTTTAAAAAGAGATACATATGCTTTGGTTTTCTGCTCTTGGTTTTTGTTATCACACAATTAATATTACTTTTTAATTAGTTATTTTATATTGAAATGGAATTGTGCTTAACCTCTGGCATTCAACTCTCTGCCACAAAATTATATTGAAAGAACAGGTATTAACTTTCTGAGAGTTCCTCAATTCCTTTAGTTGATATTAAATTGTATTATAATGTCATGACAACAGTTAAATGATAAACCATGAAGCATCTGATTACAAAACTAAATCCAAAAGTAAGCTCATTTTAACATAAATCCTTTTTTAAAGCAAAACTTCAAATGAAAAATAAACTGAGCATAGCATTATAAATTAACCTGCACTGCCCCTTTGCTTTGATATTTATAAATTTAAAATTCAATGACTTTTCATTTTGAAAAACTAGTATAAGTTTTCCTATATAACCCAATCCTGGTGAGTCCACAGAGGTAAGAAGTCTCTGGTATTTTAGAACCTTATGACAATTTAAATTTTAAAAGCAGTAGAAGGAGAATCCCTGTAGGAAGCAGAATGTGTGGAAGAAAACAGCCTCTTAGAAAATGAGAAAATATTACTTATGGCAAAGGAGACGCAAACACTTTCCTTTACTTTCCCATATTTTATTCCACATTGTCTACTGCATTGCCCTTTTGTTGTTCATTAGCTCAGTCGTATCTAACTCTTTGTGGCCCCATGGACTGCAACACGCCAGGATTCCCTGTCCTTCACCATCTCCTGGAGCTTGCTCAAACTCATGGCCATTGAGTCGGTGATGCCATCCAACCATCTCATCCTCTGTTGTCCCCTTTTCTCCTGCCTTCAATCTTTCCTAGCTTCAGGGTCTTTTCTAATGAGTCAGCTCTTCACATCAGGTGGCCAAAGTATTGGAGTTTCAGCTTCAGCATCAGTCCTTCTGATGAATATTCAGGGCTGATTTCCTTTAGGATTGACTGGTTTGATCTCCTTGCAGTCCAAGGGACTCTCAAGAGTCTTCTCCAACACAACCTTCCAACAGCATCAGTTCTTCAGCAGTCAGCCTTCATTACCTAATTAAAAGTTAAGAAAGCAGCCATGCCAGACCAGACAGCCAGGTTGACAAGGAAATATCAAGGCATCCCTGGATCCTAGCATCACTATAACAAATGCAGGAAAGCTGGGTTATGCCTGGGAATTTGTTTTTCTACATATTCCATGGCTTGAAATAAAATACAGTCTGTATCACTTACCTGGAGATTTCCTGTCATCCATTTCTTAAACATCAGGAAGGGAAGCTAGGTCATAGCGTTCATCACTTTCCCTGAGGTAACATATATATAATTGGTCATGAAAACTGAAAATGGCAAGGAAATATGAGGTGATGATGGAAAATAATGTGTCACCAGTGAAATCTCAAGCGCTAAGGAAGACAAACAAGAAACCGAGTAACATATTAATATAATAGAGTTCACTACAAATCAGAGCTAGGGGCAAAACTTAGGTTCTAACATTACTGCAGTGTGTAATCTCAGTGCAATGTGAGGGATGGCAAGGGGTGGGGGGTGAGGTAGCTAAGTGCAGGAATCAAACACATGCTGGCCATGTAGGTATATCTACTTACCCTCCATAAGTTCCTGCTTAACTCATAGGACAAAAAAAGGCATTTCATGGCTCTGATGTCAGTGTCAGATCAGACCCCATATCAAACAGTCCTCAAACTGTTTTTAGATTCTGGCAAATGTCTGCAGATATTGGTGGAAGCAATAGAGCATGCATTTTCAATGGGTGTGACAGTATCCCTAAGGAGGCATTAATTGGCTTGGGGCGGAGGGGCTGCAAAAATTCTTACCTTTTAATAAGAGCACATATATACAGTACAGATACACATATGATTAGGACTAGCTGCATAATTTGCAATGTCCTGAAGAAAATGAAAATGCAAGGCTCCTTATTCAAAAAGTAGGGGGGAAGTGTCACCAAAAATACTAAAATACATGACTTTTTCCTTTCAACTGCAGTTTAGCTCTCTATTTATCAAGAGTTTTATTTGATATTTATTGTCATTTAAAATAAAGAAAAATTAAACATTCAAATTTGGGGTTGAATTTTTCTAATCATCTTTATATTGTGCAATGAGTTTGAAATGCAAAACGTAGGACCATTTAACTCTTCCATAATTTATATTCCACAGGCCATATATACACATGTATTGTGCTTTTTTCCCCTCAGAAAATTGAAATATTGGACAAAACTGTCCTCAAAAATGGCTGTATCATTTTGCATTCTTGCTAGCAATGAGTAAAGAGTTCCTGTTGTTACACATTCACTGCAGTATTTGATGTTGTCAGTGTTCCAAACTTTAGCCATTCTAATAAGTGTGATCCCTCTAAAACTTGCCTTCCATCTCTGCCTCATTTGAGTCAACCACTTGTGAAAGCTTAAGAAATTATGATATTACTGAATGCCAGATTACCACCCCATTTATCAGGGCATCAGAGTCCCTGTTGTTCTCATAGGTGTAGATAATAGGATCCCAAAATCTCAGCCTGAGAGTCTGTTTTCTAGAAACACTTCTAATTGTCTTAGCTCAAGCATCCAAGAAAACAGCCTGAATCAAAACTTACACACTGACTTCTTAATGGAAAGTGCAATTTCAATGCTGCAGAAAGAAGGAAGAGTAATAAGGTGGGTAAAGGTGGGAAGCAAACCCAAAGTGGTGCATTTCTGCACTGGTCATTGTCTCACATAAATATGAAAGGGCTAAACCTGGTACTTTCACACTCTGGGCCACCATATGAAGTTTCATATGGAGTGTAAGTTGGAATAGCTCATCAGAAAAAGGAAGAGGGTGAGGGATGCATGCACTAGCTCTTTCCTATCTCCAACTGGTCAAACATGTACCTACAGGAAGTCAACTCCCTACATACTTTGTGGTTTCATCATCTGGTCTTTTAACCAACTACTTAATCATACACTGCTGAAGCATAAAGCAGTGGCAACACATTTCACAGTTTTGAATTCATACAGAATATATTTTCTGATCTCATGGAAATCAGGCTATAAATCAATAAATATGTGAAAAGATTCCGATGCCCCAATGTTGTAAAATTTAACAGAGGGGGCTTTCAGAAATTGAAGGTCATGATGTGTCCTAAACAAAGTGTGTTTTTGACTTGACTCTGTGTAAAAGAGTAGGAACAGAGTGGATAAAGAGGGAGGGAGACAGAGAGAGACAGTGAGAGAGAGAGAGAAGAACAGGGCATGGATTAGTGGTTATATGGTAAGACATATCAATTAAGATTAAGGATAAATGCTGCTCACTATTTCTTTTTTCCATTTCTGATTTTGTTCTTTAATTTATTTGCCTTTTCCCACTTTGATGATTTAAAAAAACTCTACAGGCAAAGACTCTCCCCACAGACAAGCAGTTCAGACTGATTGATTTCAGGGGAGTCTAGTCACTGTATTAGCAGGCTATTATTTTGAGAGACTTCATCTTACTTCACTGCCAGGATTTTCATGGACACTGATGCCCATTCATGTGGAAAGATAGTAAATGAAAACTTTTCTTTCCCCTCTGAGATTTTTCAAATTGGGACTTCAACTTTTAGGTCTCTTAAGTGTTCTAAAAATTCCTCCAGAAAATCAGTTATGGTTTTGCTTGGCCCCTAGCCTTTGACACTCAGACACGCCAGTAAGTACCTGCTTGGGTGTGTCCCTCCCAAGATGACAAACCATGGCTCCACTAATGGAGCCACCTCTAGCCCATGAGAGACTGATTCTGGCTTCCTCTCTTAGTGAAAATAATATGATATATACTTTCATCCTATCACTACTCTGCCAACAGATGCTGCACTAGCCATGCCTTGCCTTTAGACTTTTTGAACACTGAATCAGGTATATCCCCTACGGCTCTCAAACTCTAGTGACATCAGTCAAAATTTTTTTTTTTTTTCTACTTGCAGATTTTATTATTTTTTTTTTCCAGTGGGTTTTGTCATACATTGATATGAATCAGCCATGGATTTACATGTATTCCCAATCCCGATCCCCCCTCCCACCTCCCTCTCCACCCGATTCCTCTGGGTCTTCCCAGTGCACCAGGCCCGAGCACTTGTCTCATGCATCCCACCTGGGCTGGTGATCTGTTTCACCATAGATAGTATACATGCTGTTCTTTTGAAATATCCCACCCTCACATTCTCCCACAAAGTTCAAAAGTCTGTTCTGTATTTCTGTGTCTCTTTTTCTGTTTTGCATATAGGGTTATCGTTATCACCTTTCTAAATTCCATATATATGTGTTAGTATGCTGTAATGTTCTTTATCTTTCTGGCTTACTTCACTCTGTATAATGGGCTCCAGCTTCATCCATCTCATTAGGACTGGTTCAAATTTAGGGTGGTTCTCTGAAGTCCTCTGCTTTGGCTTGGTTGAAGAGAGAGGGAAAGTCTGCAACACTTATTATATAAATTCTCTCTAACCCTCTCCTGACCCATCTTTGATCCAGAAATGACCCAAAATGATGAGATAAGCTACGTGCTATAAAACTAATTTGACAACTGGATACCATGCTGTAAGTAGATAATTTAACACTTAAAACCAAGCATTTAGGATATCTGAAATTCTGAGACAAAAAAAAAAAATAACAGGTAACTTCCTATCAAAAATATTGATATGCACACACATATGTTTACATGGCCAATACAGAAATGAGACTGATTATATTCTTTGCAGCCAAAGATGGAGAAGCTCTATACAGTCAGCAAAAACAAAACCAGGAGATGACTGTGGCTCAGATCATGAATGCTTTACTGAAAAATTCAGACTTAAATTGAAGAAGGTAGGGAAAACCCCTAGAGCATTCAGGTATGACCTAAATCAAGTCCCTTACGATTATACAGTGGAAGTGACAAATAAATTCAAGTGATTAGATCTGATACACAGAGTCCTAGAAGAACTATGGCAGAGGTTTGTGATACTGTACAGGAGGTGGTGATCAAAAACATCCCCAAGAAAAAGAAATTCAAAAAAGCAAAATGGTTGTCTGAGGACACCTTATGAAGAGCTGAGAAAAGAAGAGAAGCAAAATGCAAAGGAAAAAAGGAAAGATATATCCATCTGAATGCAGAGTTCCAAAGAATAGCAAGGAGAGATAAGAAAGCCTTCCTCAGTGATCAATGCAAAGAAATAGAGGAAAACAATACAATGGGAAAGACTAGAGATATTTTCAAGAAAATTAGAGATACCAAAGGAACATTTCATTAAAGATGGACACAATAAAGGACAGAAATGGAATGAATCTAACAGAAGCAGAAGATATTAAGAATTGGTGGCGAGAATACAAAAGAAATATATATATATATATATATATATATATATATATATATATATATATATTAACCCAGATAACCATGATGGTGTGATCACTCACCTAGAACCAGACTCCTGGAATGCAAAGTCAAGTGGGCCTTAGGAGGCATTACCATGAATAAAGCTAGTGGAGGTGATGGAATTCCAGCTGGGCTATTTCAAAACCTAAAAGATGATGCTGTTAAAGTGCTGTACTCAATATGCGAGCAAATTTGGAAAACTCAGAGGTGGCCATAGGACTGGAAAAGGTCAGTTTTCATTCCAATTCCAAAGAAAGGAAAAGCCAAAGATTGCTCAAACTACCACACAATGGCACTCATCTCACATGCTAGCAAAGTAATCTCAAAATTCTCCAAGCCAGGCTTCAACAGTATGTGAACCATGAACTTCCAGATGTTCAAGTTGGATTTAGAAAAGGCAGAGGAACCAGGGATTAAATTGTTAACATCTGCTGGATCATCAAAAAAGCAAGAGTTCCAGAAAAAACATCTACTTCTGCTTTATTGACTACACCAAAGCCTTTGATGTGTGGTTCACAACAAACTATGGAAAATTCTTCAAGAGATGGGAATACCAGACCATCTTACCTGCCTCCTGGGAAATCTGTATGCAGGTCAAGAAGCAACAGTTAGAACTGGACATGGAACAACAGACTGGTTCCAAATCGGAAAAGGAGTATGTTGAGGCTATTTATTGTTACACTTCTTATTTAACTTATATTCAGAATAGATCATGCAAAATGCTGGATGGATGAAGCACAAACTGGAATCAAGATTGCTGGGAGAAATATCAATAACCTTAGGTATGCAGATGACACCACCCTTACAGCAGAAAGTGAAGAAGAACTAAAGAGCCTTTTGATGAAAGTGAAAGAGGAGAGTGAAAAAGTTGGCTTAAAGCTCAACATTCAGAAAACTAAGATCATGGCATCTGTTCCCATCGCTTCATGGCAAGTAGATGGGCAAATCATGGTAAGAGTGAGATAATTTATTTTCTTGGGCTTCAAAATAACTGCAGGTGGTGACTGCAGCCATGAAATTAAAGGACACTTGCTCCTTGGAAGAAAAGCCATAACCAATCTAGACAGCATATTAAAAGGCAGAGACATTACTTTGCAAACAAATTCCATATAGTCAAAGCTATGGTTTTTCCAGTAGTCATGTACGGATGTGAATGATGGACCATAAATAGAGCTGAACTCCAGATAATTGATGCTTTTGAACTGTGGCACTGGAGAAGATTTTTGAGAGTCCCTTGGACTGCAAGGAAATCAAACCAGCCTATCCTAATGGAAATCAGTCTTGAATATTCATTGGAAGGACTGATGCTGAAGATGAAGCTCCCATACTTTGGCCACCTGTAGGGAAGAACTGACTCATTGGAAAAGTCCCTGATGCTGGGAAAGATTGAGGGCAGGAGGAGAAGGGGATGACAGAGGATGAGATGGTTGGATGGCATGACCAACTAGATGGACATGAATTTGAGCAAGCTCTGGGAGCTGATGATGGACAGGGAAGCCTGTGTGCTGTAGTCTATCAGGTCACAAATAACTGGACACAACTGAATGACTGAACTGAACTGATTTGTTTACATGCTATCACATTTACATAGGGATATATTTTATATGCCAGTATATGTCAATAAATACATATACACAAACATGCATGTAAGCACAACACATGTGCAATTAATAGACCAGTATAATATTTGCATGTTTACGTGTTATATGCCAATGTATCTCATAACCTATTAAACTGGTTTATTAAACATTAGACAGCATGTACAATTATAGAGATGGAAACCAGTTATCTTGTTATTCTTCTTGCTCCTGAATTGGGGAGAATAGTGTCTAAAACGTAAAAATATGCATACGTAAAAAGGATAATTTATTATCATATCTATTTTAGAGCAATTGATAGGCAATTTACATAATTTAACAAAGTTGGGTTTAGCTATCATAAAATTGGAATACTAATTCAATTGCAACATATTTTCACTGGAAAAATTAGCCTATAATTCAACCACTGGGTATATGTTGATTTAGGCATATAGCTTCTCACCTACATAAACCTAAATATGTATAATACAAACTAATATCCCCAAAGCCTAAACTTATAAGGAGCATAGTGTGCTCTGATCAAGTAAAGGAGCCCCAGGGTTTCCTCAAATTCTTAAACTGGTTTTCCTTGAATTTTTCATAAAGATTTAAGAAAAGATTAGGTTAATAAATAAACAAATAAAAAATAAAGTTAAATAAGATAACAGTTGACAAGAATTCTCCAGCAAAAGAAAAAATGAAGTACATAATGGATACCAAATGTGAAAATACTCATCACTAGAAATAAACAAATAAAAATTAAAACATAATGAGATGCCCTATTTTGCTACAAATTAGGTATCAGAGAATCAGAGTAAAGGTGGGCTGAGATGGGTATTTTGATACACTGCTTGAAAGACTGCAATTTGCTATATCTCTTCTGAATAGCAATTTGACAGTCAAGGACTTGAGAACGCTTCATTATTTTTTCCCCAGTAATTTTACATCCAACACAAAGAAACATCTCTAAATAAAACCTCATAAATAAAGGCATCTATTGTGAAATTATTTATAACAGTGAAAATAATCAAAATGTTCAACTAGAAGAGAATTCTTAATTTAATTGTTATACTCACATTATGAATGTTAAACAGCCACTGAAAAGTATATTTATGAAGATGTAGTTATAAGAAAGAACCAATGATAAAATTAATAACAGACAAAAATAATAAAAAGATAAAATCCCAAGTATGAAACAAATATGCCCCCTAACTCTTAACAGAAACAAACACAGAACCTCTCTGTAGGAAGTCCCTTCAACTCAGACTCCTTAGCTAGCTAGTTTAGTCTCTAAGTTAAATCTGACTCCGTGGACTGTAACCTGCCAGCCTCCTTTGTCATTGAGATTTCTCAGGCAAGAATACTACAGCAGATTCCCATTTCTTTCTCCAGATGTTCCCAGCCCAGAGATCAAACCTAGGACTTCTGTATTGCAGGCAGTCTCTTTCCTGGCTGAGCTACCAGGGCTCCTATAAATAGATTTAATAAAACATGAACTAAAAAAGAATTACAAAATGCAAGAGGTAATCAACAATTATGAGGAAGAGTATTTCAGATATAATAACTTCCATATATAAAACATAAAAATCACCTTAAGTATCTTTGAAGAAACAACAAAGGAAAGAAAAGATGACCAACCAATGAGAAACGATTAAAGATGACAAGAAACTTTTGGTAATGAATCAAATAGAGTTTCTGGAGTAAAAAATATGATATATTAATATAATACATAATATAATTATATATAATGCAAAATAAAACCAAATGCATTTTTAAATACTACTGAAGAATTAATTAAGAGTATGACAGAATTGAAATTTGGATGGTATACTCTTCCAAGGTGGCCTTTTATTTGCAATAATGTACATTCTTCTTACTTGAATTGAAAAGCAGAGAAGACATTCAACAAATGCCCATTTAAATAGGACTGACTACATTTGGACTCATAAGAAGACATTCTGAAATACTCCTTTTTCTTTGGTCCTGATGAATTTTTTTAAGATTTCTGTTCCTTTTGTGCTACGGGCAGAATTGATATGAGAAGCTGTTCTATTTATATAAATGACCGTACTAATGCAGTCTCATTGCTGAAGGCCTTGTTTTGAGCCAATATGGATGTCAAAATTGATTCCAGCAAAGAATGCTTATAGAGGGTTCATCATGACCTCCACATGGAATACAAAAGTTCACAATATTGTCAATGCAAACTCTAAAATTGTAAGGTTGGACTATAACAGGTCTACAGGCTAAGCAATAACCTCTGACCCAGTCACCCCTTTAATTTTGAAATGCAGATCTCTGAATCACAAGATGCCATGTTGGTAACAAGTGTGTTTCCACTTTTTCATGTGTTCAAAAGAAACCTTGGATGAACAATTCAAATGACCTAACACAGTCCTGACACACAGTAATTGTCTCTCAGAAATCACCATCAGCACCTTCTGAGCCCAAACAAACATTAATTCAGACTCCTGTAAAGCAAAAAAAAGAAAAACAGAAAAGAAGCAAAAGCCTAGCATTTACTGGAGTTCATCCTAAGTGCCCAAAACTGTGACAGAGGTTTTATTGTTTATTGCATTTTACTTCTACAAAGACCTTAACTGTGATATTATTTTACACATTGGAAAACCAAGACTTAGAAGCTAAATAACATAATAAGTCACAGAGAAAGCTGGAGTCTGACTCCAGGAATGTATGACTTTAAACCTTATATCCAATTTTAAAGAATATACTCTCCCCCAATTTTAAAGCAACTCATAAGCCCTTTATAATAACTTAAAAAAAAACAAAACTTGTTTGGTGTATTTCACTTGTTCCCTCACCTGTGTTTTATATTTTAACATCAAACAATTTGCTTTTATATGTTGTTTTATTTGTATAGTCTTACAGTGGAATTCTACTAAATTTTCCAAAGAAGAGATCATCACAAAATCACATAAAATGTTCAGATATTAGAAGAACAGTAAGTGCTTTTCAACTAATTTGATGATATCAGAATAAAGTTTATACTAAAACCAGTGACTAAATTAAGATAAAGTTGCATATCAATCTCAGGCATATAAACAAATGGAAAATGCTAAACAAAAATATGGCACTGTATAAAAAACAAACCCAGATCAAGTTGAATTTTTCTGAGAAATTCAAGAATAGTTTCATATTAGCAAAACTACAAATAAAAGCTATGCATGCATGTGTGCATCAGTCACGACCGACTCTGCGACCCCATGGACTGTAGCCTTCCAGGCTCCTCTGTCGGTGGAATTTTTCCAGCAAGAATAGGGGAGTTGGTTGCCATTTCCTTCCCCAATGGATTTTCCTGACCCAGGGATCGAACCTGCATCTCCTGTGTCTCCTGCATTGCAGGCAGTTTCTTTACCTGCTGAGCAATCAGGGAAGCCCAAATCGCCATCTAAATAGATGTGCAAAACTCATTTAATAAATGTCAATTTTAATTTGGGACAAAACTTCTAGGCAAATAATGAGACTTCCTTAAACCAGTAAAATTATATCTAGAAAAACAACTTAGAATAATAACTACTCTTATTAGAAAACTGGAGAAGGAAATAGCAACCCACACCAGTATTCTTGCCTGGGAAATCCTATGGACAGAGAAGGCCGGCAGGTTACAGTCCATGGGGTCCTAAAGAGTCAGACACAACTGAGCAACTAACACTCTCACATTTTACTGGAAAATAACACAGTATACCTTTAAAATCAGACACCAGTAAAGGCACTCAGTAGCACTACTTTACTACTTAATATACTGGTTATTCTTATCATTATAGTAAGGCAAAATTTAATTAAAATAATCATAACTATTTGAAAAAAACTATTGTTACATATAATCAAATTTTAGAATATCAATATCTTTGTACAAGGAATTCTAGTGCTAGGATTTTATTATTTAGGAATACTTATATGTCTGCATGTAAATACATGATCAAAGATTATTATTTTGGCATTGTTCACAGTAGTGAAAAGTTGAGAGACATATAAACATTAGTTAATAGAGTATTTGGCAAGTAACATTAAATTTTATATTGGGTCAGTAAAACCAATTGAAGAGATCAAATGCAAAATCATTGCAAAATAATGAAAGGGTATCATCTCATTATCAAATGCATTAATGTGTCTGCTTATGTGTATACATATGAATACATGTATATGCAGGGAAATTAATGATTCCCAGGTGGATCAGTGGTAAAGAATCTGCCTGCCAATGCAGGAGATGTGGGTTTGATCCCTGGGTTAGGAAGATCTCCTGGAGAAGGAAATGGCAACCCACTCTAGTATTCTTGCCTGGAAAATCCCATGGACAGAGGAGCCTGTGGGCTACAGTCCACGGGGCTGCAAAGAGTTGGACATGATTGAGCACATTCACAGAGAGGAAAATTAACACAAAACACTGCAAAAAGATGCACATCAGTTGATAAAGCCTAAATGTGGAAAGCAGAGCAGTTGTCCACATATTTGGGGAGGAGCTGGAACTAAAGAGAAGCTTCCCTCTTTTGTTCAGTACAACAATTTACAAATAGAATGTGTTCATATGTTAATTACTTCATTTGGGAAAGGGAGAATATAGAATAAAGAAAAGAATAATAAGCAAGGAAGACAAATGACATTACATAAAAGAGAAAATAAATTAAAAGGCCAATAACCATATTAAAAGATGAGTAATCTCACTTCCCTTATGGCAGAAAGTGAAGAAGAACTAAAGAGCCTCTTGACGAAAGTGAAAGAGGAGAGTGAAAAAGTTGGCTTAAAGCTCAATATTCAGAAAACTAAGATCATGGCATCCGGTCCTATTACTTCATGGCAAATAGATGGGGAAACAGTGGAAACAGTGACAGACTTTATTTTGGGGGGCTCCAAAATCACTGCAGATGGTGACTGCAGCTATGGAATTAAAAGACACTTACTCCTTAGAAGGAAAGTTATGACCAACCTAGACAGCATATTGTGAAAGTTACGAAAGTTATATTATGAAAGTTATGAAAATGTGAAAGCATATTATGAAAGTTATGACCAACCCAGACACCATATTAAAAAGCAGAGACATTACTTTACAAGGCTACGGTTTTTCCAGTAGTCATGTATGGATGTGAGAGTTGGACTATAAAGAAAGCTGAGTGTCAAAGAATTGATGTTTTTGAACTGGGGTGTTGGAAAAGACTCTTGAGAGTCCCTTGGACTGCAAGGAGATCCAACCAGTTCATCCTAAAGGAGATCAGTCCTGAATATTCATTGGGAGGACTGATGTTGAAGCTGAAACTGCAATACTTTGGCCACCTGACACAAAGAACTGACTCATTTGAAAAGACTCTGATGCTGGGAAAGATTGAAGGCAGGAGGAGAAGGGGATGACAGAGGATGAGATGGTTGGATGGCATCACCAACTCAATGGACATGAGTTTAGTAAACTCCAGGAGATGGTGATGGACAGGGAGGCCTGGCATGCTGCAGTCCAGGGGTCTTAAAGAGTCGGCCACGACTGAGCAACTGAACTGAACTGAATCTCACTAGTAATTAGAGACACATAAGTTAAAACTGTTAAATATACACTGTTCACCTAAAAGATTTTCACCCATTAAAGTGAATGAAGGGCTTGTTATTATCCTCTGTGGGTAAGAAAGAAGGATAATAGATAATCTAAACCATTGTTTGCAAGAGTATAAACTGATACATTTTTCTTTGAAAAATCACTTAGAAGCATCCATAAAAATTAAAAACTATATACCATTTATGCAGCAAAAACATTTATAGAAAATTTCCCAACACATATGCATAAAGGCATATGTAAAGAGATATTCATAGTATCGCCAATGGGGGAGTGAAAATAAAATGCTTATACATAGTTAAACACATTGAGCAATAAGTTAGCAGCAATTATGAAGTATAAGAATGAGGTAGCTCCAAATACACTAATATTAAAGATTATCCAAATGCTTGTTACATTACCAAGAGCAAGCAATTATATAAAGCATGACCCCAACTGTGTTAAAAGTGTTAACTAAAATTATGTGTATTCACCTACAATTTTCACTCCTACCAATTTTCATGCAATAGGAAACACTATCATGAGGAATGTTGAATGCTCAAGGGGTAAGCTGGCTTGAGAAAGAATAAAGTAGTTCTATAACTCTTCCTGGTTCCAAATTTTATATTACTTACATTTGTTTATTAGCATTTACTCTAACATTATTTGGAGAATTAAAATAATTAATCAAAATAAAATCGCTATATAATCTCATAGAGAATAAACTAACAATTTCATTGGGAGGCAGCTGAGTTTTTATTGCATTGTGGGTGCAAATACATATTTTCAAGCATCTTTTTTCCCATGAATCCAAATGCTTCATCTCCATTTTTTAAATACACCACTCATTTATTTTAAGCAGTATTCCCCACAGTTTGGCACATTCATCTAATACTAATGTCTTCTATTTATGTTATATTTCAGTTTAAAAGGGTGCCAGAGATACAAAAGAAAGAAAGTGACAGGCAGGTAAAAAGACCTGTGCAGACTCTGAGATCTTACCCTACTAGAAGCCATGATATTCCTGGATCAGAGACAAAGGATTTTATTGTTCACAACGATAGACCTGTCAGGTATATTAGTTTCTCTCTTTTGCCATTTCCCTGGGCTCAGCTTCTTACTGGAAAATGCAAAGAGGGCCAAATGATTCCTGCACATACAGTAGGTTACATTACAGGAAAGAAACCCTGGGCTTACAATATAATTTTATTATAAATGGTCAGTTAACATGTCTGACACTATTTCTTTTTTTTTTTTTTTGTCTGACACTATTTCTAAAGGCCGAGGTTTTAATACAAAAATATGCTTGAATGTAGTTCAGAATAAAAATGAAAATCAATGTCTTCGCTTGCAAGGCAGACACGCTGAAACACAAACTATCAAAAAAAAAAAAAGTCATTTTGATGAGCTGCCATCTGAGAGTGTTAAAGGGTCTGTCATGCCACTAAACTGTAGATGTATGTCTCTCATCAGTAAATATCTTGCATTACTTAACTGAATGAACTCTGGTAGTATCTTAACTGATGTGTAAAAATACACAGAGAAGAAACTAATTACAGAAAATCTTAGAGATGTTTGGGAGAAAATTTATTGAAATTTAAGATGAGGGACAATCCATTATTAATAGTAAAACATAAAAAGTATTGTAAGACAATATTTCTAGGTAAAATACAAAAATATTTGAGAAAACTGAGTTATATTACACTGTATTTTGTGAAACTACACTAAGAAGTTGAAAAGGAGAGGGTTAACAGTGTGTTTGTTTGTTTGTTTTTTCCCTAAGCTGTCTTCCTTTTCCTGGAAAACTAGTTGATTTCAAAGCTCTGTTTAGGAAAAGATACATATTTTCAGAAACCTGGACGACATCACCTCAACCAAGTGAGTAAGTTTAGTATTACAAGCACATCATTACTTATTGACATCCTATACTACCTAACATACACTGAGAAGGGCACAGTTTCACTTCTGTGATCAGTTGCTGAAAACGCACATGTTTAATTCAATCATGAAAAAGAATCAGACAAATCAAGATTAGGAGACATTTCTCATAATAACTGACTGCTGCTGCTGCTAAGTCGCTTCAGTTGTGTCCGACTCTGTGCGACCCCATAGACGGCAGCCCACCAGGCTACCCCATCCCTGGGATTCTCAGGCAAGAACACTGGAGTGAGTTGCCATTTCCTTCTTCAGTGCATGAAAGTGAAAAGTGAAAATGAAGTCGCTCAGTCATGTCTGACTCTTAGTGACCCCAGGGACTGTAGCCTACCAGGCTCCTCCATCCATGGGATTTTTCAGGCAAGAGTACTGGAGTGGGGTGCCATTGCCTTCTCCAAAATAACTGACGAGTCCTCTTCAAAAGTTTCAAGGTCATGATAGACAAGGAAAGATTAAGAAACTGTCATGATTGGAGAAAACTAAGAATCCTTGGTTGGATCCAGAAAGAGACAAAAGATGTTAGTAGGAAAATTAATGAATCCAGAATAATGACTGCATTTTAGTTAATAATATTGCACTAATTATTAACTATTGTTTTTTTTTTTTTTCAATTGTACTATGCCAGGAGACAAGAGATAAAGGTTTGATCCCTGGGTTGGGAAGATCCCTTGGAAGAGGGCATGGCAACCCACTCCAGTATTACTGCCTGGATTATCTCATGGACAGAGGAGCCTGACAGGCTATGGTCCATAGGGTCACAGAGAACTGGACACAACTGAACCAACTTAGCACAAATGGGTATATAAGATGTCAACTTTAGGGGAACTGACTGAAAAGTCTACGGGAACTCTATATACTTTTTTTTTTCTTCCTTAAATCTATTCTTTTTTCCAAAAATTATTAAAAGATACATGAAACCAAGAGAATAAATGAGAAAAATATGACATGAATTTATTTATTGTAGATTGTTAAATCAATGGCCTCCAATGAATTATACTTCCCAGTATCCACACCACACTTCAAAACTAAGGGTTTGGACATGTGATTTGGGTTAGCCAATGGCAAATCAGCAAACATGAGGTAAGAGGAGACTTGTTAAGTGCTTGAGCAATGGTATTTACCTTCCCAGATTGCTGCTACCATCGTATATACTAGTAGACTGGACAGACCAAATGGAGGAGGATGAGACATCCCAGATAGTAGATGTAGATAACAATCAGACATGTGATAGAGACTGTCTTGGACCACCCAGCCCCAGTCAAACTATCAGATGACAATAGCTATAAGAGAGACCTCAGACAAGACCAGAGAGTACCACCCAGTTGATTTCAGTCCAAGTTACAGAATTATAAGCAAACAACTTGTATTTGTCTTAAGCATAGATACAGATATTATTCATTGTGACAACTGCTCAAATAAGTACATATAATTTGAGGTGTTATTATTGTTGAATAAAGTGAATATGGCGAGAGATAATTTTTAAAAAGTGAATACTCATAAGTTTTAATCTAACATATCTAAAGTCAGAAAAAATAGTCATGGCCTCTTAGATGTCCTGCACATAGTGGAATTTTATGTCCTCTTCCTCTGAACAGTGAAGGTGAATGACATCTCCAAACAATACACCACTTCTTGTAGGTATTTGTTATCAGTAGGTATAAAAAGAAAAGCACATCTCTGTGAACGGGATATAGTGTCTGTTTGTCTACTGTCTACTTGTATTTATAGCTGCTCTCCTTTACTGAGTGCAAACCTCTTTTCTGTAAAAGCCATGATAATTTAATGGAATATTCAGGGTTGTTGCTTAAAGATATGACCTCTTGCTTCTAACAATAAAAACAGGTTATAACAAATTTGCATGTTTGATCAATATTTTTCTCTGGATTTATGAAACCTCTGAGGCAAAACCCATACCTAAAAGTATTTCCAATGGTTTTGTCTCTCCTTATAATATCTGTGCAAGGTTTTTTTCTGACAGGCTCTGATTCAGGAGAATAAATGAGGTGAGTTTCTTTCAAGAAGCAAACACAGCCCACAGCCTCTGAGTACAGCTTTCAGGTATTTGGACTGTTGCTCTTTTAGCCCTGTGCTGCCCGTGGTCCTGATCTGTCTTCATCAGATCTTCCTGGAGGGGAAGCCTTCAATTCCCCTGAAGCCCTGATCTCAGGAAGAAAACCTCAGATTGTTCTGACATCTATTGTCCTGTCTTCTAAGGACACAAAGAACTATGCATTGGGTTATTCCCTCAGGCATTCCTAAGACATATTTTTTCATACCAACTACTCTTTTCCTCTTCATTTAAAAATTTTTTTAAATGAAATTCTATCACCCTGATACATACACAATGAAAGGGGAAAATAAATTGTAAAGCATTTTTTTTTTCTAGATGATGTATCAAATGTTGCAGTTTTCTAGTGAAGAAATCTTGTTTGATAAAATGAATGTGGAGTAAAAGCAAAATATAAACCCATCATTATTTGCAGATGATGTGAGATTGTACATTAAAAATCTCAAGGTATCTAGAGAAATAACATAATAATTAAGACAATTGGGTGATATTGTGGGATGTTGTTCAGTTGCTAAGCTGTGTCTGACTGTGACTCCGTGGACTGCAGCACGACAGGCTTCCCTGACTTTCACAATCTCCCAGTTTGCTCACATTCATGTCCATTGGGTCAGTGTATGCTATCTAACATTTCATCCTGTGCTGCCCTCTTCTCCTTTTGCCTCCCATCTTTCCCAGCATAAGGGTTTTCTACAGTGAATCAACTCTTCACATCAGGTGGCCAAAATATTGGCGCTTCAGCTTTAGTCCGTCCAATGAACATTCAGAGTTGATTTATTTTAGGATTGCCTGGTTTTATCTCCTTGCAGTCCACATTTTGTTAGAAATCTCCACTATGTGGAGATGTGTCCGTCTTGGGTGGCCTTGAATAGCATGGCTCAGAGCTTCCTTGAATTAGGCAAGCCCTTCCACCAAGACAAGGCTGTGATCCACGAAGGGGATTGTGGGATACAATGTCAATATACAAAAATATATCAACCTATTTCACTATAACGGAGAAGGCAATGGCACCCCACTCCAGTACTCTTACCTGGAAAATCCCACGGAGGGAGGAGCCTGGTAGGCTGCGGTCCATAGGATCGCTAAGAGTTGGACACGACTGAGGGACTTCACTTTCACTTTTCACTTTCATGCATTGGAGAAGGAAATGGCAACCCACTCCAGTGTTCTTGCCTGGAGAATCCCAGGGACGGGGGAGCCTGGTGGGCTGCCGTCTATGGAGTCGCACAGAGTCGGACACGACTGAAGCAACTTAGCAGCAGCAGCAGCAGCAGCAATTGACTATAAAATAGCAACAAAATTTTGAAAATGAGATTTAAGCAATTACACTTTACTCTCTAACCAGCAATTGTAAGAGCTTTTAGCGCTTTAATTTTTTCACATTCTCACCGACATTTGACGTTTTTATTTGTTTTAAGACCTAATGAATTTGAAATAGTATTTCAGTGTGGCTTTGCACTTCATAACGTTTAAAGTTATTCTAAATGGTATTGTAAGCACCACTATGAACAAAGCTAGTGGAGGTGATGGAATTCCAGTCGAGCTATTTCAAATCCTAAAAGATGATGCTGTGAAAGTGCTGCACTCAATATGCCAGCAAATTTGGAAAACTCAGCAGTGGCCACAGGACTGGAAAAGGTCAGTTTTCATTCAATCCCAAAGAAAGGCAATGCCAAAGAATGCTCAAACTACTGCACAATTGCATTCATCGCATATACTAGCAAAGTAATGCTTAAAATTCTCCAAGCCAGGTATCAGCAATATGTGAACTGTGAACTTCCAGATGTCCAAGTTGGTTTTAGAAAAGGCGAGGAACCAGAGATCAAATTGCCAACATCTGCTGGATCATCAAAAAAGCAAGAGAGTTCCAGAAAAACATCTATTTCTGCTTTATTGACTATGCCAAAGCCTTTGACTGTGTCGATCACAAGAAACTGTGGGAAATTCTTAAAGAAATGGGAACACCAAACCACCTTACCTGCTTCCTGAGAAATCTGTATGCAGGTCAAGAGCAACAGTTAGAATTGGACATGGAACAACAGACTAGTTCCAAATCGGGAAAGGAATATGTCAAGGCTGCATAGTGTCACCCTGCTTAGTTAACTTATATGCAGAGTACATCATGAGAAATGCCGGGCTGGATGAAGAACAAGCTGGAATCAAGATTGCTGGGAGAAATATCAATAACCTCAGATATACAGATGACACCATCCTTATGTTATGGCAGAAGAACTAAAGAGCCTGTTGATGAAAGTGAAAGTGGAGAGTGAAAAAGTTGGCTTAAAGCGCGACATTCAGGAAACTAAGATCATGGCATCTGGTCCCATCAGTTCATGGCAAATAGATGGGGAAACAATGGAAACAGTGAAAGACTACTTTTTTGGACTCCAGAATCATTGCAGATGGTGACTGAAGCTGTGAAATGAAAATATGCTTGCTCCTTGGAAGAAAAGTTATTACCAGCCTAGGCAGTATATTAAAAAGTAGAGACATTACTTTGCCAACAAAGGTGCATCTAGTCAAAGCTATGGTTTTTCCAGTAGTCATGTATGGATGTGAGAGTTGGACTAAAAAGAAAGCTGAGTGTCGAAGAATTAATGCTTTTGAACTGTGGTGTTGAAGACTCTTGAGAGTCCCTTGGACTGCCAGGAGATCCAACCAGTCCATCCTAAAGGGGATCGGCCCTGAATATTCATTGGGAGGACTGATGCTGAAGTTGAAACTCCAATACTTTGGCCACCTAATGCGAAGAACTGACTCATTTGAAAAGACCCTAATGTTGGGTAAGACTGAAGGTGGGAGGAGAATGGGACAACAGAGGATGAGATGGTTGGATGGCATCACCGACTCAATGGACAGGAGTTTTGAGTAAACTCTGGGAGTTGGTGATGCTAGATGTCAGGGAAGCCTCGTGTGCTGCAGTCCATGGGGTTGCAAAGAGTCAGACATGACTGAGCAACTGAACTGAACTGAAGATATATATAAGTAATAAATATATATAAAAAGACTTAATTTTGACAAAGTGACAATGAATTAGAATGGGAAAGAGATTTTCTTTTTTTTCAGAAATGAATCTGGGATAACTGGATATCAATACAGAAAAAAATACCTCACATCACACACAAAAATTAATTACAACTAGATTGTGATCTTACATGTTAAAGGTAAAAATGAACTTTTTAGAAGAAAATACAGGAAACTATATTATCTCAGAGTAAGTAAATATTTCTTGAACAGCAAACAAAAGCAGTCATTAAGAAAAAAGAACAATAAATTGAATTTCACTCAAAGTGAAACTTTTTTTTCTTCAATAAAAGTTACCTCATCAATATAAAAGGCCAGCTATAAGGTGAGAGAAAATTTTTGTAATATATTTGTCTTTAAAGAACTAAAATAATACAAACAAATTCTCACAAATCAATGTAAATCAAATACCCAATTCAGAAAGTTGGCAAAAGTATTTAATGGAATTTTAAAATTCTAAAAGGCCAAGAAAGATATGAAAAGGTGCTCAACTTCATTATTCATTATTACAGTGTGAATTAAAACTTCAATGAGATATCACTACACAACCACTAGAATATAAAAAATGCAAAAGAATGATGTTTTCAAATGGTATAAAGAAAATAGAAAAATTTATACTCTCATAGACTCTTTGGAGATATGTAAATAGGTGCCACCACTTTGGAAATCTATTTGGCAATATATAATAAAGCTAAACATATGTTATTTTGTGACTGAACAATTTCATCTCTGCAAATACACCCAAATGAAATATGTTCATGGATGCACTCAAATACATGTATAAGGATGTTGATAGAAAATTTTGTAGCCTCCATTAAAGTAGCAAAGAAAATTAAATTGTGTCATAGTAATATATTGAACACTATTCAGTAATAAAATTACAGAGCTTTTTTTTTCTACGTACAACAGTGTTCTTGAGTAAAACAAATATCAGATGAAAGTGAAAGTGAAAGCCACTAAGTCGTGTCCGACTCTTTGCAACCCAAAGCATTCTCCAGGCCAGAATACAAAAGTGGGTAGCTTTTCCTTTCTCTGGGGCATCTTCCCAACCCAGAAATCGAACCCATGTGTCCCACATTGCAGACAGATTCTTTACCAGCTGAGCCACACGGGAAGCCCAAGAATACTGGAGTGAGTAACCTATCCCTTCTGTAGAGGATATTCCTGACCCAGGAATCAAACCGGGATCTCCTGCATTGCAGGCGGACTCTTTACCACATAAGCTATGAGGGAAGACCAATATCAGATACAGAAGGGCATATATTGTATGATTTCATTTTATAAGAGTCAGAAATTGAGAAACTATTCTATAGTAAGAGAAGTTCCAGGAGTGATTACATTTTTCTAAGCACTTGGAAATGCGTTAGAATTTTCTGTGCTGCCTGTAAGATTTGATTTTGGTCTAGGTGCTGCTTACATAGATGTTTTCACTCTGTAAAAAATTATATACATTGAACTTATGATTTGTAGACTTTTTGTACATATGTTATATTTCAATATGAGTTTACTTTAAAAATAAAATGTCCACCAAAATATTGTTAGAACTAATAAACCAATTCAGTAAGTTGCAGGATACAAAATCAACATACGAAATCTGTATTTTATGTGATATGTGTGTGTATATATATATGTATATTAAACTATTTTTAAGCCATTATAAAAAAGGAAATCTTGCCTTTTTTCACAACTTGGATGAAACTTGAGGGCATTAAGCTAAGTTAAATAAGTCAGACAGAGAAAGACAAATATCACTGACCTCACTTATATGTGGAATCTATAAGTGAAGCAACGCAGCTAAAGCAACAACAAAGATCACTAATACAGAGAACAGACTGGTAGCTGTGAGAAATAAGTGAAGGGTTTTAAACAGTACAAACTTTCAGCTATAAAAAAGTAGGTCATGGATGTAACATACAGCATGGTAGTAGTAGCAGTGTTTACTGCTCAACTGTGTTCAACTCTGCAACACCAAGGGCTGTAGCCCACCAGGCTTCTCTGTCCATGGGATTCTCCAGGCAAGAATACTGGAGTGAGTTGCTATTCTCTTCCCCAGAGAATCTTCCCAACCCAGAGATCGAACCTGGGTCTTACAACATGGTGACTACAGTTAATATGATAATGCATATTTGAAAGTTGCTAAGAGAGGAGATCTTAAAAGTTCTCATCACAAGAAAAATATTGCAACTGTATATGGTGATGAACATTAACTGGACTTATTGTGGTCATCATTTCACAACATATATATAAATATCAAATCATTATATTGTACATCTGAAACTAATACAATGCTATATGTCAATTGTATCTCAGTAAAAAAATAAAAAGCAAATAAAATGTCCACACCTTCCCAAGTCCATAAAGTATTCTCATTTGTAACTGTGTTATTGTATGGTAAATAGCTTCAGGAAGATATTTCTCAGCAATTTGAAACAGTATTAACTATTAAATAAATGCACAAAAGATACTTCCTTGCATTAGAGCCCTCCAGAACTCAGTTCCTTGTAGACTAAATGAACTTGTGCATATTCACTCTATCACAAACACCTAGTACTTCACTGCTTCTGAGCAAAACCAGGCCATCACTTTATAAAGCGCACACTCACCCTTCTTTTTCTCTGACATAGCAGTATAGGAGAGTTCTAGCTTAAGGTACATTTTATTTATATACCATCCTGTCCAAACAGGTTTCTCTTAATTCACTAACCAGAAACAATAGTAACCTCTGAAATCTCTTAATTAATGTTCTTCTAACCAACAAATTTCACCATTAATTATATTTTTGTTGTCAAATATTGTGCTGTTTTATTGAATTGCCCTTTGAATTTTTACTGTTGTTTAATGTTTTGTCCAATACTGTTCCCCAAAATAGGGACTGTTGATTTCTTAAAGAGGTGAATAGATCTGGAAATTATTCATGTTTTTAATCATATTTCATATTGAAGGAGAAAGGATTACTTGAAAGGAAACCAGGTGAACCCTTGAATGCACAAAATCTGAATTACTAGTATTTATCCCATTATCAGCTCAGTTCAGTCACTCAGTCGTATCTGACTCTTTGCTACCCCATTGACTGCAGCACGCCAGGCTTCCCTGTCCTTCACCAACTCTCAAAACTTGCTCAATCTCATGTACATCAAGTCAGTGATACCATCCAACAATCTCATCCTCTGTCGTCACCAACTCCTCCTGCCTTCAATCTTTCTCAGCATCAGGGTCTTTTCAAATGAGTCAGTTCTTCACATCAGGTGGCCAAAGGATTGGAGTTTCAACTTCAGCATCAGTCCTTCCAATGAATATCCAGGACTGATCTCCTTTAGCATGGACTGGTTGGATCTCCTTTCAGTCCAAGGGATTCTCAAAAGTCTTCTCCAAAACCACAGTTCAAAGGCATCAATTCTTTGGCATTCAGCTTTCTTTAAAGTCCAACTCTTACATTACACGTGACTACTGGAAAAACAATAGCTTTGACGATGTGGAACTTTGTTGCCAAAGTAATGTCTCTGCATTTTAATACGCTGTCTAAGTTGTTCACAGCTTTTCTTCCAAGGAACAAGTATCTTTTAATTTCATAGCTGCAGTCACTGCCTGTAGTGATTTTGAAGCCCCCAAAGATAAAGTTGTGCACTGTTTCAATTGTTCCCCATCTATTTGCCATGAAGTGATGGGACCAGATGCCATGATCTTAGTTTTCTGAATGTTGAGTTTTAAGCCAACTTTTTCACTCTCCTCTTTCACTTTCATCAATAGGCTCTTTCGTTTTTCTTCACTTTCTGCCATAACAGTGCTGTCATCTGCATACATGAGGTTATTGATATTTCTCCTGGCAATCTTGATTCCAGCCTGTGCTTCATCCAGCCCAGCATTTCGCGTGATATACTCTGCATATAAGTTAAATGAGCAGGGTGACAATATACTCCTTTCTCAATCTGGAACAACTCTGTTGTTCCATGTCCACTTCTAAATGTTGCTTCTTGACCTGCATACAGATTTACCAGGAGGCAGGTAATATGGTATGGTACTCCCATTTCTTGAAGAATTTCCCACAGTTTGTTGTGATCCACACAGTCAAAGGCTTTGGCATAGTCAATAAAGCAGAAGTAGATGTTTTTCTGGAGCTCTCTTGTTTTTGATGATCCAGTGGATGTTGGCAATTTGATCTCTGGTTCCTCTGCCTTTTCTAAATCCAGCTTGAATATCTGGAAGTTCACGGTTCCTGTACCATTGAAGCCTGGCTTGGAGAATTTTGAGCATGACTTTGCTAGTGTCTGAGATGAGTGCAACTGTGCTATAATTAGAACATTCTATGGCATTGCCTTTCTTTGGGATTGGAATGAAAATTGACCTTTTCCAGTCCTATGGCCACTGCTGAGTTTTCCAAATTTGCTGGCATATTGAGTGCAGCACTTTCACAGCTTTATCTTTTAGGATTTGAAATAGCTCAGCTGGGATTCCATCACCTCCACTAGCTTTGTTCATGGTGATGCTTCCTAAAGCCCATCTGACTTCACATTCCAGGATGTCTGGCTCTAGGTGAGTGATCACACCATCTATGTTATCTGGGTCATGAAGATCTTTTTTGTACATTTCTTCTGTGTATTCTTGCCACCTCTTCTTAATATCTTCTGCCTCTTTTAGGTCTATACCATTTCTGTCCTTTATTTTGCCCATCTTTGCATGAAATGTTCCCTTGGTATTTCTAATTTTCTTGAAGAGATTTCTAGTCTTTCCAGTTCTATTGCTTTTCTCTATTTCTTTACATTGATCACTGAAGAAGGCTTTCTTATCTCTCCTTGTATTCTTTGGACCTCTGCACTCAAATGTGTATATCTTTCCTTTTCTCCTTTGCCTTTCACTTCTCCTTTTCTCAGCTATTTGAAAGGCCTCCTCGGACAACCATTTTACCTTTTTGCATTTCTTTTTCTTGGGAATGGTCTTGATCACTGCCTCCTGTACAATGCCATGAACCACTGCCATAGTTCTTCAAGAACTCTATCAGATCTAATCCCTTGACTGTATTTGTCACTTCCATTGTATAATTGTAAGGGATTTGATTTAGGTCATATCTGAATCATCTAGTGGTTTTCCCTACTTTCTTCAATTTAAGTCTGAATTTTGCAATAAAGCGTTCATGATCTGAGCCACAGTCAGCTCCTGGTTTTGTTTTTGCTGACTGTATAGAGCTTCTACATCTTTGGCTGCAAAGAATATAATCAATCTGATTTCGGTATTGACCATCTGGTGATGTCCATGTGTAGTCTTCTCTTGTGTTGTTGGAATAGAATATTTTCTATGATCAGTGTGTTCTCTTGGCAAACCTCTGTTAGCCTTTGCCCTGCTTCATTTGTTACTCCAAGGCCAAATTTATTTGTTATTCCATATATCTCTTGACTTCCTACTTTTGCATTCCAGTCCCCTATATTGAAAGTAGCATCTTTTTCGAGTGTTAGTTTTAGAAGGTGTTGTAGCTCTTCATAGAACCATTCAACTTCAGCTTCCTCAGTGTTCCTGTTGGGCTGTAGACTTGGATTACTGTGATATTTAATGGTTTGGCTTGGAAACACAGAGAGCTCATTCTGCTGTTTTTGAGGCTGCACCCAAGGACTGCTTTCGGACTCTTTTGTTAACTATGATGGCTACTCTATTTCTTCTAAGGGATTCTTGCCCACGGTAGTAGATATAATGGTCATCTGAGTTAAATCCGCCCTTTCCAGCCCATTTTAGTTCACTGATTCCTAAAATGTCAATATTCACCCTTGTCATCTCCTGTTTGACCACTTCCAATTTACCTTGATTCATGGACCTAACATTCCAGGTTCCTATGCAATATTGCTGTTTACAGCATCGGACTTTACTTCCATCACCAATCACATCCACAACTGAATGTTGTTTTTGCTTTGGCTCTGTCTCTTCATTCTTTCTGGAGTTATTTCTCCACTGATCTCCAGTAGCATATTGGGCACCTAATGACCTGGGGAGTTCATCTTTCAGTGCCCTATCTTTTTGCATTTTCATACTGTTCATGGGGTTTTCAAGGCAAGAATACTGAAGTGCTTTGCCATTCCCTTCTCCAGTGGATCACGTTTTGTCATAACTCTCCACCATGACCTGCCCATCTTGGGTTGGCCCTACCTGGCATAGCTCATAGTTTCATTGAGTTAAACAAGGCTGTGTTTCCTGTGATCAGTTTGATTAGTTTTCTGTGATTGTGGTTTTAATTTTGACTGCCCTCTGAGGGATAAGGATAAAAGGATTATGGAAGCTTCCTGATGGGAGAAACTGACTGTGGGGGAAACTGGGTCTTGTTCTAATGGGCAAGGCTATGCTCAGTAAACGTTTGATGCAGTTTTCTGTTGATGGGTGGGGCTGTGTTCCCTCTCTGTTTTTTAACCTGAGACCAAACTCTGGTGGAGGTAATGAAGATGATGGTGACCTCTTTCTAAAGGTCCCATGCATGCACTGCTGCACTCGGTGCCCCCGACCCTGTAGCAGGCCACCGCCAACCCTACACCTCAGCTGGAGACTCCTGGACACTCACAGGCAAGTCTGGGTCAGTCTTTTGTGGGATCACTGCTCCTTTCTCCTGGGTCCTGGTGCACAAAAAGTTTTTCTTTTGCCCTCCATGAGTCTGATTCCCTAGTCCTGTGTAAGTTCTGTAATCTAATCCCACTGGCCTCTAAAGTCAAATTTCCCGGGGGGTTCTCAGTCCCTTTGCCAGATCTCCAGGTTGGGAAATCTGTTGTGGATCCTAGAAGTTTCTTAACAGTGTGAAAATTTCTTTGGTATAGTTGTTCTGCAGTTTGTGGGTCATCTGCTCAGTGGCTCTATGGTGAGGTTAATGGTGACCTTCTCCTAGAGGGCTTATGCCACACCCAGGTCTCCTGTACCCAGAGCCCCTGCCCCTGCAGCGGGCCACTGCTGACCCATACCTCTGCGGGAGACACTGAAACACTCAAAGCCAGGTCTGGCTCAATCTTTGTGGGATCTCCTGGTGTGAACAAGGAGCCCTCTGAGCATCTCTGGTGGGTATGGGGTTTGATTATAAACTCTAATTTAACTTTCAACTAACATAATCTAACAGCATTGCAGAGGATAATATCACATCATATGATCTGGGTTTGCATCCTATGTGTTCTGTTTGAATTTACATTAATTCTCTTAGCTTTTTATGCATCTTAAAATCTTCTTTATTCGCAAGAAAATGCTCAGATATCAGACTGTGTTAGTTATTATTTCATGAAATACTCTATAAAAAGTGCATTAAGAAAATGTTTATTTCTCACCTAACATTTTGTGATTAGAAGAGAGTAAGAGCTGAGAGACACTGATTGTTTTCCATTATTTCCATTTCATCCCCAATTTTCTCCATTTCCCTCAGTCTCTCCTCTTCCATGCCTACATATATTATATTGGATCATGACTCTTCCATCAAGAACTAGAACCTTATTTCACACAGGAGGGGAGTGGTCTCTACAGCCAGAAAATAAGGAGGGAAATTGTGTTCCTTGCATCTAAGTAAGAACTAGAAACATAACTATCATAGAAACATAGTTTTCAGTTTTCTTATATTTCCTGGCTGTAAATATAAACAGAAAGAGTTAATACCACTTTCTAAAGTCTACACTATTGAGAAGGCAATCTCTCTTTTTAAATTTAAAACCATCAATTCACAAATAAGCAATTTTCCAGGAAGTTCAGAGACTTATACTACTGACACTATATTACTTTCTTTTCCTAAGAAACACAGGCACATGTAGGAAATAACAACAAAAAAGAAAACAGTTGTATTGTTATTTTATAACAAGCACAACCAAAGAAAATCTAATGTATTGTTAAAATGTGATGAGTTTGAACCAAACTGTTTTTTCCAATTCCTTCATATCCATTCACATTAAAAAATGAACTCACAGTATTTGTGATAAACTGTCAAATAAGAAAGCATGCCTGTACAGAAGGAAATTATATTCTAATGGATTTTAACAGATAAATTTATTTAACTTTAAATATGAAAAAAAGTTGTGGCAACAGAAGTAATATTTCTTCATTCATATACATTTGATTCAAGATAGGAGACAAGCAATCTCTCCATGTATATCAATCAAAATCAGTTGCCTTGAAACATTTTTTTTTTGGCCAGTTCTTTCTTTTTTTTTTTAAATAAAAATACATGTACAAAACTGATAAGCTAAATAACTGGTGGCTACCTGAAATCTTTCCAAAATTTGGTCTATGATTCTACTTATAATATCCTCTTTAGTCACTTGCTTTATTATCTTTCATTTGTAAAACTTAATTTTGTAATCACAGCCATTAGTGAATATAATATAAAGAATTATCAGATATTCTTGTAACAAAGGAGACTAAAGAGAATTTGCTGAATGTTGAGCAAGTGTTAATAAACAAACTAAAGTTATCTTAAGAACAAAGTAGAGGCACTCAAGAAGTGAGTTTTATTATTTATTTTTCATTTAACTTAGTGTACAATTTTCTTTGCATTCACAGAGATGCTTTGTCTTTCAGTTTTTTGACTTTCTGTTTCTTATATAAGCCCAGTAATTGTGTACAAAAAGTAGGTGTTTTTTAAACATTTCCAATTTGGAAAAAAATATAAAACCCAGTTCACATGGCCAAGGTCTTTTTCCATGTTCTTGCTTTCAACAGACAGACTCAACTCTTTGCACTTTTATTTCACAGACACATACTCTTTTATTAATCTTGAAGACCATAAAACTGTTCTATTGTAACAATATAACATCTATATCTGGTTAATCAAGTTAGAGAAATCATAAGATCCCACTTATAACTTATGTTTAAAAGACTTGCTCCTTAGAAGAAAAGCTATGACAAACCTAGACAGCATATTCACAAGCAGAGACATTACTTTGCTAATAAAGGTCCGTACAGTCAAAGCTATGTTTTTTCCACTAGTTGTGTATGGATGAGAGAGCTGGACCATAAAGAAAGCTGAGTGCTGAAGTATTGATGCTTTTGAACTGTGGTGTTGGAGAAGACTCTTGAGAGTCCCTTGGACTGCAAGGAGATCCAACCAGTCCATCCTAAATGATCAGGCCTGGATATTCATTGGAAGGACTGATGCTGAAACTGAAACACCAATACTTTGGCCACCTGATGCAAAGAATTGACTCATTTGAAAAGACTCTGATGCTGGTAACGATTGAAGGCAGGAGGAGAAGGGGACGACAGAGGATGAGATGGTTGGATTGTATCACGGACTCAATAGACATGAGTTCTAGTAAACTCCGGGCGTTGGTGATGGACAGGGAGACCTGGAGTGCTGCAGCACATGGGGTTGCAGAGTTGGACATGATTGGGCGACTGAACTGAACTGAACTGAACACATCTATACATGACCACTGGAAAACCATAGATTTGACTAGACAGACTTTTGTCGGCAAAGCAATGTCTCTGCTTTTTAATATGCTGTGTAGATTGGTCATAGCTTTTCTTCCAAGGAGAAAGTGTCTTTTAATTTCTTGGCGGCAGTCACCATCTGCAGTGATTTTGAATCCCAATAAAATAAATTATATCACTCTTTCCATTATTTCCCCATCTATTTGCCATTAAGTGATGGGACCAGATGCCATGATCTTAGTTTTCTGAATGTTGAGTTTTAAGCCAACATTTTCACTCTCCTCTTCACTTTCAATAGGCCCTTTAGATCTTCTTCGCTTTCTGCCATAAGGGTGATTTCATCTGCATACCTGAGGTTATTGATATTTCTCCTGGCAATATCAATTCCAAATTGTGCTTCATCTAGCCCAACATTTGCATGATGTATTGTGCATATAAGTTAAATAAGCAAGGTGACAATATAGAGCCTTGATGTACTCCTTTCCCATTTTGGAGCCAGTCTGCTCTTCCACATCCAGGTCTAACTGTTGGTTTTTCACATGCATACAGATTTCTCAGGAGGCAGGTCAGGTGGTATGGTATTCCCATCTCTTGAAGAATTTTCCACAGTTTATTGTGATTCACACAGTCAAAGGCTTTGGCATAGTCAACAAAGCAGAAATATATGATTTTCTGGAACTCTCTTGTTTTTTTGATGATCCAGCAGATGTTGGCAATTTAACCTTTGGTTCCTCTGCCTTTTCTAAATCTAGCTTGAACAACTGGAAGTTGATGGTTCATGCACTGTTTTAGCCTGGCTTGGAGAATTTTGAGCATTATTTTGCTAGCATGTGAGATGAGTGCAATTGTGCAGTAATTTGAACATTCTTTGTCATCTCCTTTCTTTGGGATTGGAATGAAAACTGACCTTTTCCAGTCCTGTGGCCACTGCTGAGTTTTCCAAATTTGCTGGCATACTGAGTGCAGCACTTTCACAGCATCATCTTTTATGATTTGAAATAGAATTTGAATTCAACTGAAATTCCATCACCTTCACTAGCTCTGTTCGTAGTGATGTTTCCTAAGGCCCATTTGACTTTGCATTCTTGGATGTCTGACTCTAGGTGAGTGATCACACCATTGTTGTTATCTGGGTCATGAACATCTTTTTTGTATAGTTCTGTGTATTTTTTCCCACCTCTTCTTAATATCTTCTGCTTCTGATAGGTATTTGCATTAGTTAAGCCAAACATCTCCTTTGGTGAAATTAAAAACTTACTCCTTTTTGATGCATTACAAAGAGTCTCCTAAATATTCTCTGTTACAGAAATTCTGAGATCATTCTCAAGTCTTTCTAAGGAATTCACGGGGATACATTGGATATACTGCTTGTGCAGTTCTAAACCACCACAATAAAGTGAACATTGTAATAATGAGAGCTACATCATTTTTTTTTTTTTTGGTTTCCCAGTACGTATGAAAGTTATGTTTAATATACAATCCTCTATTACCTGTGCAATGGCATGTCTTAAAAAGGGCACATACCTAAATAAAAAATGCCTTATTGCGCTGAGTGCTAACCATCATTGCAGCCTTCAGCAAGTTGTAATATCAGCAATATCAAAGATCACAGATCATGATAACAAATATAACAACAATGAAAAAGTCTGAAATACTGCACAGGTCACCAAATGTGATGCAAAAACAGAGTGAGCAAATGAAATGTTGTTGGAGAAAATGGCAGTTAAGACACTGGCTAGACACAGGCTGCCAAAAGCCTTCAATTAAAAAAAAAAAAGCAGTATCTAAAAAAGCAATAATGTGAAGCACAGTAAAATGGTGTATGCTTGTACAAGGGAATGGTTTCTCAGGGATACTCTTTCTTATTTTTTCTTTGACTTAGGATATTTACACAGATATCATTAGCATTTTCCTAATAGTGATCATCAGCCTTACAAATCACTATTGTATTTTGAATTAAAAAATCTTTTCTTACAGCAGAGCCAAAATGTGGGGATGGAACATCATATCACTAGCCATGAGAAACAGGATTGATATTTGTAATCAAATAATTGAAAAACTCCATGTCTTTTTGGTGGAGAATGATGGAAATTTGAGATGGACCATGTTTCAGAATTTAGGTGGCCAGGCTTTGAACCATCTAAGAAGTCAGCACATCTAAGAATATTAAATTTTAACAAATAAACAACAATAAATAGATGCCATCAGGAAAGACTGTAATGGTAGCCCTGTATTGTTAACGGTCACATCTTCACATGACTAAAACTCTGGGCTGAAGAATTGACATCCATTAGGCTTCTATGGAGAGTTTCCCTGGTAGCTCAGGTGGTAAAGAATCTGCCTGCAATGGAGGAGACCCCGGGTCATTTCCCGGTTTGGGAAGATCCCTGGAGGAGGGCATGGAAACCCACTCCAGTAATCTTGCCTGTAGAATCCTCATGGACAGAGGAACCTGGAGGGCTACAGTCCAAGAGGTTGCAGAATCAGACACAGCTGAGCAACTAAACACACAGTAATAGTGAAAATAGTTTATAAAATGAGAACTTCATTACGTGGTTTAATACTTTTGTTATAGATGTCACATCTTCCTGATTCATGAACCTGTTACTCATGTACCTCCAAAATCTAGCAACTACCTATTTTTTTTGTGTAGTCATGTGCCCATTCATTCATTTGTTCATTCAGCAAGGCTTATTAGTCAATTACAATATTCCAGACTCTGAGTGAGTTTCTGGAGAATTCATTTCCAGCTGTGTACAGAAGAGAAGTGGATACATGTGTACCACAAAAGACTGATATGTAAATGGTCATAGCAATTTTATGCACAAACAGACAAAAAACAAAACTGGGGCAAATGCTCATTAACAAGTGAATGGACAAGTACATTATGGGGCATCTGCACAAAGGTATACTGCTCAAAAATTTAAAATTGGGCAACAATTAGACACACAGTTGAAAAGAATTGGAGATGAGGGAGGTGTGATGTCAACAGCCTTCCAGAATTACCGGAGCTACTGATAAAGCAAAAATATCTCACCATAGAATGCATAGAGACAAACATAACCAAAGAGTCATGACACCTGTTCTTGCTTTAACTGGAAAAATTAGCCGTGTCTCATCCAAGACTAGACGTGGTTTACTCAAACACTATTCATAGTTAAACAGAAGCTGGTGGAGAATACTACTAACTGATATTTAAAAATAATTTCCTCATATAAATGGAAAGGTGAATGTAAATTTAATTACATTTCACAGCTCTTGGATAATTTATTTACTAGGGTTGCATCAGATTATTTATCATCTATTAGATCTCTGTTAATCTGTAAATTTTTATAACATAATAGTAAATGAGACTCAATTTCTTATATTTTCAGGATTCTCATCTAATCAGGGAAACATGTTTTAACTAACAGTTTCTCTCTCTCAACCTCTCTGTCTCTCTCTCTCATATGTACATGCCCATGCATATGCATACATGCACACACACACACACACATACATACACACACACATATACATGCTACTATCTGAACCACCAGGGAAGCCCCATATGAAAGGATATACTATTAAAATTCCTCCTTTGAATTGCATGTATTTCAAACTCCAGCCAAAATCTTATCATCTTCAGCATCTTCTTGAATATAACTTTTATCCCACATCTATTGAACTTTCTTATTTTCCTACATGCACCATAATGATGGACAAATAGAAATGAAAGCAGACAGATCCCCTTTCATCACTTAATGAAGTCACCATATCCAAAGAACAATTTTTGAGGCAGAAACATCAGGTGCAGCTTGTAGGTCCATTTCAGGGCTGGCTCTTGATTGAAACATGAAGGATGAAACTTCAAACTCAAGACCACAGGAGGGAAATGTTTCATGTTACTTCATCAAAATACAAACAAGGTGAGGTTTTTTTCATTAATGAGACATAGGTTTGATTTCTTTTCAAACTGAGTTGCAAAATATTTGTAAGTCTTAATGAAACTAGTTTAATGATATTTTTAAGACTTGCAAATGTATTGATCTACCAAGGTCTAAGTTAATCAAAACCTCACTTGAAAGTACGAATTTTGGAATCTGACAGATTCTGGAATTCACCATGTATGACAAACAATAATGAATAATTTGACCGCCCAAGGTGTTTAAGTTTTTCCTCCTCCAGCAAAGAGAAAGTTGGCAGACAAGCTCCTCTCTTTACCTACTCATTAGTCATAGTATATGACTAGAAATATCCGATTGTTTTGCCCATTTGCTAATGCTGACCTGAGCTTTCTGCTTCCCTGCAAGATAAAAACTATTTCAGCTTTTACTTTACAAAGTAACCATAGAATTACAACAGGAAAACAAAAATATTCTGAATTTTATGGAGTTTCAAATGTTTATAAGATAATAAGCTTCAGCATTAAAATACCTTGTGGAGAAACACAGAAGTTCAAAATGGCATGGACCTCACTTCCTCCCACGAATACATAAAAATTACATGTACATATGGAACAACTCTCACTGAAAACTACTTAGAAACTGGCAGAAAGACCCCTGTACAACCATGACTTTAAGAAAGATCCACAGAGAATTGGGGAGGAAGTGAAGAGAAGTAATCAGGTTGGGACCTGTGCCCAGGGAGAAGACGCAGAGGAAAAGGGAGATTATACAGCTCTCCCAGCAAAGCCCTGGGCACATGAAGACTATGCAGGGATGCTCCCACACGGGGACACCACTTGAAGTCCACAATAGGTAATCATTTCATTAATTTCATAGAAACAGCAAAAGTTATGCAAAATGAGAAGGGAGAAGAATCAGTCTCAATTGAAAGAATAACAGAAGAACCCTGAAAAATAAATAATGAAACAGAAATAAACAGTTACCAGATAAAGAAATCAAGCATAAGTAGTAAGAATGCTAATGGAGTTAAGGAAAAGAATAGATGAACACAGTGAGAATGGTAACAAGGAAACAGAAAATACGAAACAGAAACAATCAGAACTAATGAATACAATAATTGAAATGGAAAACACACTAGAAGGAGTTAATAGAAGACCCGGTGATATAAAAGAATGCATAAGAGATCTGAAAGATGGAATGATGGAGAGCATCCAATCAGAACAGAAAAAGGAAAAACAAATTTAAAAAATGGTAACAGTTTAAGAGCCCTCTAGGATAATATCAAGCATACCAATATTTGGAATATAGAGGTCCCAGAAGGAGAAGAGGGAGAGAAAGGGTCAAAACAAGTCTATCAGGCACCGTTGAAGAATTTATTAAGCAAATAATTTGCCACAGAACATTCTCAAATTGCTAGTGTAAATGTTAAAACAAATAGATTCTATATTCCAATAGACATCTTAATTTAAAATTCAACCCAAAACCTATTAACCACATTACCTCTTATTATCTTAGATAGTTTAAGCCTAGAGACACTCAAAATGTTTCAACTATAAAATGAGAAAGCAATCTGTAATATACATTTAGGGGAGAATAGGAAATGAAGTAATCTACAAAACACTGGAAAATATCTTTATATAATAAATGTTTAAAAGAGGTTATGTAGAATTCCAGTTTCTCCATAATGGAGTAAGGAGCATCATATTTACCCTCATGCTATAGAAAAATCTTAAACGGGACAAGAAATATAAAGCAAAACTTTGGGGGGAGGAGCCAAGATGGCGGAGGAGTAGGACGGGGAGACCACTTTCTCTCCTACAAATTCATCAAAAGAATAACTGAACGCAGAGCAAACTTTGCAAAACAACTTCGGATCGCTAGCTGAGGTCATCGGGCGCCCAGAGAAGCAGCCCATTGTCTTCGAAAGGAGGTAGGACAAAATATAAAAGACAAAAAGTGAGACAAAAGAGCTAAGGACGGAGATCCGTCCCGGGAGCTCCTAGGCGGCATTGCTTGGGGTAGGGTCCGGGCCAAGTGCCCTGAGGACAATCGGAGGGAACTTCTGTGAGTTGCCAACTTGAACTGTGGGAGACCAAAAGAGAGAGAGTAAATTAACCGGCCCGAACACACTGCCGGCCGCTCGCAGAACAAAGAGACCGAGAGGGTCCAGAGAGGAGCTCACAGGCTGCGGACTGGCCCAGCCCCGCAGGAGGCAGGAGGCAGGAGGCAGGGGGGAGGGGAAGGTCACCGCGAGACACAGGGCGCAGGCACCCGACCGGCGCGGGCGGGGACTGGGGCTGGGGACGCGGAGGGCGGAAGGCGCGCGCGCCCGACTGGCGCCAGCGGAAACTGAGACTGGGTCCGCGGAAGGGGGTGGGCGCGCCACACCTGGGTAGAGTGCGCCCACCAAGCCCCTGGCTGCCTGGACCGCTCTGACGGGGAAGGCACAGAGAGAAGGCGCAGCTTTTCCTTCCGCGCTTTTGTGGAACACCCAGGGCTGGAGCCTCGCGCAGCGCGGGGCGCGCTCCATATAGAACAGCCGGGAGCCTGAGCAGCACAGACGGAGAAAGCAGCGTCAGCCCCTCCCGGCAGCCCCAGCCCATCCCCGCGGCGCAGGCCTGTCCCCACGGCGCCAGCCACTCCCTGCAGCGCAAGCCCCTCCCTGCCCCGCAGAGCGACGGAGCTAGCTACCTGGGTGAGAGTCCACCTCCGCCTGCATGTGTCAGGGCGGAAATGAGGCTCTGAAGAGACCGGCAAACAGAAGCCAAATAAACAAAGGGAACCGCTTCAGAAGGGACTGGTGCAACAGATTAAAATCCCTCTAGGAAACGCTGACTACACCGGAGGGGCCTGTAGATATCGAGAAGCGTAAGCTGGAACGAGGAGCTATCTGAAACTGAGCCGAACCCACACTGACCGCAACAGCTCCAGAGAAACTCCTAGATGTAATTTTACTTTTTTCTCTCTATTTTTTTTTTTTCTTTTTTTGTTTTTTTTCTTTTTTCTTTCTTCTCTTTTATTTTCCTTTAAAATCCCCTATTACTCCCCCATTACTCCTTAACTTTCATTTCCACAGACTTTTACGATTTTTTAATTAGGGGGGAAAAAAAAAAATTTTTTTTTCTTTCCTTTTTTTTTTTTTCTTTTTTTTTTTTCTTCTTTTTCTTTCTTTCTTTTTTTTTCTTTCCTTTTTCTCTTCTATTTTCTATTTTTCTTTTTCTCTTATTTCTTTTAAAGTCCTCTAGTACTCCTCTACTACTCCTTAATTTTCATTTTCAATACACTATAACCTTACAAAAAAAAAAAAGAAGAGAAGCCCTATTTTTAAACCGAAGATTATTCTCTCCCAATCTTGACTCTGTTTTCTACCTCAGAACACCTCTATTTCCTCCTTTCCCCTTCTCTTCCCAATCCAATTCTGTGAATCCTTGTAGGTGACTGGGCTACGGAGAACACTCTGGGAACAGACAGCTGCGTAGATCTGTCTCTCTCCTCTTGAGTCCCCCTTTTTCTCCTCCTGTTCATCTCTATCTCCCTCCTCCCTCTCCTCTTCTTCATGTAACTCTGTGAACCTCTCTGGGTGTCCCTAACGGGGGAGAATCTTTTAGCCAATAACCTAGAAGTTTTCTTATCAGGGCTGTACAGTTGGAGAAGTCCTGAGACTACAGGAAGAATAAAACTGAAATCCAGAGGCAGGAGACTTAAGCCCAAAACCTAAGAACACCAGAAAACTCCTGACTACATGGAACTTTAAGTAATAAGTGACCGTCCAAAAGCCTCCATACCTACACTGAAACCAACCACCACCCAAGAGCCAATAAGTTTTAGAGCAAGACATACCACGCAAATTCCCCAGCAACGCAGGAACATAGCCCTGAACATCAACATACAGGCTGCCCAAGGACACACCTAACACATAGACCCATCTCAAAACTCATTACTGGGCACTCCATTGCTCTCCAAAGAGAAGAAATCAAGTTCCACGCACCAGAACACTGACGCAAGCTCCCCTAACCAGGAAATCTTGACAAGCCAATTGTCTAACCCCACCCACTGGGTTAATCCTCCACAATAAAAAGGAACCACAGACCTCCAGAATACAGAAAGCCCACTCCAGATACAGCAATCTAAACAAGATGAAAAGGCAAAGAAATACCCAACAGGTAAAGGAACATGAAAAATGCCCACCAAGTCAAACAAAAGAGGAGGAGATAGGGAATCTACCTGAAAAAGAATTTAGAATAATGATAATAAAAATGATCCAAAATCTTGAAAACAAAATGGAGTTACAGATAAATAGCCTGGAAACAAAGATTGAAAAGATTCAAGAACTGTTTAATAAAGACCTAGAAGAAATAAAAAAGAGTCAATTAAAAATGAATAATGCAATGAATGAGATCAAAAACACTTTGGAGGGAACCAAGAGTAGAATAACGGAGGCAGAAGATAGGATAAGTGAGGTAGAAGATAAAATGGTGGAAATAAATGAAGCAGAGAGGAAAAAAGAAAAAAGGATCAAAAGAAATGAGGACAACCTCAGGGACCTCTGGGACACTGTGAAACGCCCCAACATTCGAATCATAGGAGTTCCAGAAGAAGAAGACAAAAAGAAAGGCCATGAGAAAATACTCGAGGAGATAATAGCTGAAAACTTCCCTAAAATGGGGAAGGAAATAGCCACCCAAATCCAAGAAACCCAGAGAGTCCCAAACAGGATAAACCCAAGGCGAAACACCCCAAGACACATATTAATCAAATTAACAAAGATCAAACACAAAGAACAAATATTAAAAGCAGCAAGGGAGAAACAACAAATAACACACAAAGGGATTCCCATAAGGATAACAGCTGATCTATCAATAGAAACCCTCCAGGCCAGAAGGGAATGGCAGGACGTACTGAAAGTAATGAAAGAGAATAACCTACAACCTAGATTACTGTATCCAGCAAGGATCTCATTCAGATATGAAGGAGAATTCAAAAGCTTTACAGATAAGCAAAAGCTGAGAGAATTCAGCACCACCAAACCAGCTCTTCAACAAATGCTAAAGGATCTTCTCTAGACAGGAAATACAGAAAGGTTGTATAAACGTGAACCCAAAACAACAAAGTAAATGGCAACGGGACCACACCTATCAATAATTACCCTAAATGTAAATGGGTTGAATGCCCCAACCAAAAGACAAAGATTGGCTGAATGGATACAAAAACAAGACCCCTATATATGCTGTCTACAAGAGACCCACCTCAAAACAAGAGACACATACAGACTAAAAGTGAAGGGCTGGAAAAACATATTTCATGCAAACGGAGACCAAAAGAAAGCAGGAGTCGCAATACTCATATCAGATAAAATAGACTTTCAAATAAAGGATGTGAAAAGAGACAAAGAAGGACACTACATAATGATCAAAGGATCAATCAAAGAAGAAGATATAACAATTATAAATATATATGCACCCAACATAGGAGCACCACAATATGTACGGCAAACGCTAACGAGTATGAAAGAGGAAATTAATAGTAACACAATAATAGTGGGAGACTTTAATACCCCACTCACAACTATGGATAGATCAACTAAACAGAAAATTAACAAGGAAACACAAACCTTAAATGACACAATGGACCAGCTAGACCTAATTGATATCTATAGGACATTTCACCCCAAAACAATCAACTTCACCTTTTTCTCAAGTGCACACGGAACATTCTCCAGAATAGATCACATCCTGGGCCATAAATCTGGTCTTGGAAAATTCAAAAAAAATTGAAATCATTCCAGTCATCTTTTCTGACCACAGTGCAGTAAGATTAGATCTCAATTACAGGAAAAAAATTGTTAAAAATTCAAACATATGGAGGCTAAATAACACGCTTCTGAATAACCAACAAATCATAGAAGAAATCAAAAAAGAAATCAAAATATGTATAGAAATGAATGAAAATGAAAACACAACAACCCAAAACCTATGGGACACTGTAAAAGCAGTGCTAAGGGGAAGGTTCATAGCATTACAGGCTTACATCAAGAAACAAGAAAAAAACCAAATGAATAACCTAACTCTACACCTAAAGCAATTAGAGAAGGAAGAAATGAAGAACCCCAGGGTTAGCAGAAGGAAAGAAATCTTAAAAATCAGGGCAGAAATAAATGCAAAAGAAACTAAAGAGACCATAGCAAAAATCAACAAAGCTAAAAGCTGGTTTTTTGAAAAAATAAACAAAATTGGCAAACCATTAGCAAGACTCATTAAGAAACAAAGAGAGAAAAACCAAATTAACAAAATTAGAAATGAAAATGGAGAGATCACAACAGACAACACTGAAATACAAAGGATCATAAGAGACTACTACCAGCAGCTCTATGCCAATAAAATGGACAACTTGGATGAAATGGACAAATTCTTAGAAAAGTATAACTTTCCAAAACTGAACCAGGAAGAAATAGAAGATCTTAACAGACCCATCACAAGCAAGGAAATCGAAACTGTCATCAAAAATCTTCCAGCAAACAAAAGCCCAGGTCCAGATGGCTTCACAGCTGAATTCTACCAAAAATTTAGAGAAGAGCTAACACCTATCTTACTCAAACTCTTCCAGAAAATTGCAGATGAAGGTAAGCTTCCAAACTCATTCTATGAGGCCACCATCACCCTAATTCCAAAACCAGACAAAGATGCCACAAAAAAAGAAAACTACAGGCCAATATCACTGATGAACATAGATGCAAAAATCCTTAACAAAATTCTAGCAAACAGAATCCAACAACATATTAAAAAAATCATACACCATGACCAAGTGGGCTTTATCCCAGGAATGCAAGGATTCTTTAATATCTGCAAATCAATCAATGTAATACACCACATTAACAAATTGAAAGATAAAAACCATATGATTATCTCAATAGATGCAGAGAAAGCCTTTGACAAAATTCAACACTCATTTATGATTAAAACTCTCCAAAAAGCAGGAATAGAAGGAACATACCTCAACATAATAAAAGCTATATATGACAAACCCACAGCAAGCATCACCCTCAATGGTGAAAAATTGAAGGCATTTCCCCTGAAATCAGGAACAAGACAAGGGTGCCCACTCTCACCACTACTATTCAACATAGTGTTGGAAGTTCTGGCCACAGCAATCAGAGCAGACAAAGAAGTAAAAGGAATCCAGATAGGAAAAGAAGTAGTAAAACTCTCACTGTTTGCAGATGACATGATCCTCTATATAGAAGACCCTAAAGACTCTACCAGAAAATTACTAGAGCTAATCAATGAATATAGTAAAGTTGCAGGATATAAAATTAACACACAGAAATCCCTTGCATTCCTATATACTAACAATGAAAAAACAGAAAGAGAAATTAAGGAAACAATACCATTCACCATTGCAACAAAAAGAATAAAATACTTAGGAGTATATCTACCTAAAGAAACAAAGGACCTATACATAGAAAACTATAAAACACTGATGAAAGAAATCAAAGAGGACAAAAACAGATGGAGAAACATACCGTGTTCCTGGATTGGAAGAATCAATATTGTCAAAATGGCTATTCTACCCAAAGCAGTCTATAGATTCAATGCAATCCCTATCAAGCTACCAATGGTATTTTTCACAGAACTAGACCAAAGAATTTCACAATTTGTATGGAAATACAGAAAACCTCGAATAGCCAAAATAATCTTGAGAAAGAAGAATGGAACGGGAGGAATCAACCTGCCTGACTTCAGACTCTACTACAAAGCCACAGTCATCTAGACAGTATGGTACTGGCACAAAGACAGAAATATAGATCAATGGAACAGAATAGAAAGCCCAGAGATAAATCCACGAACCTATGGACACCTTATCTTTGACAAAGGAGGCAAGGATATACAATGGAAAAAAGACAACCTCTTTAACAAGTGGTGCTGGGATAACTGGTCAACCGCTTGCAAAAGAATGAAACTAGAACACTTTCTAACACCATACACAAAAATAAACTCAAAATGGATTAAAGATCTAAATGTAAGACCAGAAACTATAAAACTCCTAGAGGAGAACATAGGCAAAACACTCTCCGACATAAATCACAGCAAGATCCTCTATGACCCACCTCCCAGAATATTGGAAATAAAAGCAAAACTAAACAAATGGGACCTAATGAAACTTAAAAGCTTTTGCACTACAAAGGATACTATAAGCAAGGTGAAAAGACAGCCCTCAGATTGGGAGAAAATAATAGCAAATGAAGAAACAGACAAAGGATTAATCTCAAAAATATACAAGCAACTCCTGCAGCTCAATTCCAGAAAAATAAATGACCCAATCAAAAAATGGGCCAAAGAACTAAACAGACATTTCTCCAAAGAAGACATACAGATGGCTAACAAACACATGAAAAGATGCTCAACACCACTCATTATCAGAGAAATGCAAATCGAAACCACAATGAGGTACCATTACACGCCAGTCAGGATGGCTGCTATCCAAAAGTCTACAAGCAATAAATGCTGGAGAGGGTGTGGAGAAAAGGGAACCCTCTTACACTGTTGGTGGGAATGCAAACTAGTACAGCCGCTATGGAAAACAGTGTGGAGATTTCTTAAAAAACTGGAAATAGAACTGCCATATGACCCAGCAATCCCACTTCTGGGCATACACACTGAGGAAACCAGATCTGAAAGAGACACGTGCACCCCAATGTTCATCGCAGCACTGTTTATAATAGCCAGGACATGGAAACAACCTAGATGCCCATCAGCAGATGAATGGATAAGGAAGCTGTGGTACATATACACCATGGAATATTACTCAGCCATTAAAAAGAATTCATTTGAACCAGTCCTAATGAGATGGATGAAGCTGGAGCCCATTATACAGAGTGAAGTAAGCCAGAAAGATAAAGAACATTACAGCATACTAACACATATATATGGAATTTAGAAAGGTGATAACGATAACCCTATATGCAAAACAGAAAAAGAGACACAGAAATACAGAACAGACTTTTGAACTTTGTGGGAGAATGTGAGGGTGGGATATTTCAAAAGAACAGCATGTATACTATCTATGGTGAAACAGATCACCAGCCCAGGTGGGATGCATGAGACAAGTGCTCTGGCCTGGTGCACTGGGAAGACCCAGAGGAATCGGGTGGAGAGGGAGGTGGGAGGGGGGATCGGGATTGGGAATAAAGACCTGCCCTCTGTAGTTGAAATAAAAAAAAAAAAAAATTAAAAAAAAAAAAAAAAAGCAAAACTTTGCAGGCACTGGGCAACTTATCACATAGTGCTTGGATCAGTCAGAGAAGTGAAATACATTAGAAGAGCTACACATTTACCCCCAATTTTCTACCTGGGGGAGTTTCTAAACTTTAGTGAAGTAGAAGTATAGCACAAATAAACAGCAGTGGTTTCACTAGTTGGGAGGAAGAAGACGTCAGAGTTCATGCTGAGATAAAGGTATTAGAATGAAGGTGCATTCACAGAGAAAGAGTTCTAGACAAGGTCCTTTAGGTCCCTTTGACTTTTTGGTCAAATGTTAGCTAACTTAACTGACCAAATGTCTGTAGTTGTGAGCACAAATAGAATTGTTGCAACTATAGAGGTTCACAATACTAGGAGAGTTGGAGTTCTGACAGTCAGTTGGGTTGATTTTGAGACTGAAGTTGATTTGAAGGAGACCCAAAGATAGCACAAATGTTGTAATAGGGAAAGGATTTATGCAATAACTATAAATACATAGAAGAAATTCAAATGGACATAAATCACTGAAAACATAGAGACTCTTAGGAGAAAAATGAAAGCATAACAAAAGAAAAGAAAAATTATAAATGCATAAATAAAATATTTGAAATTAAGAATTCCCTGGATTATTCTACAGTCAGATTGTACGGTGACAACCTGAGTAAAGTGCAGGGAAAGAGAGACAATCCTACTTATAAAATCAAGAGGAAAGATATTTTAAAGAAATCAACATAGCCTTACTGACTTGTAGAAAATATTTAGTAGCAAGATATACATAACTGGAGGGCTTCTGTGGTGGCTCAGATGGTAAAGAATCTGCCTGCAGTGAAGGAGACCTGGGTCTGATCCCTGGGTCAGGAGGATCCTCTGAAGAAGGGAAGGGCTACCCACTCCAGTATTCTAGCCTGGAGAATTACACGGACAGTGGAGCCTGGTGGGATGCAGTCCATGGGCTTGCAAAGAGTTGCACATGACTGAGCAACTAACACTTTCACTTTATAAATAATTAGAATCCTCTGAATGAAAAGAGGTTAGGGCTAGGGGAAAAAAAAAAAACAACAAACTAAATTTCTAAGTTTGATGAGGAATGTCAACCCAAATATTTAATATATTAAACAAATCCCAAGTAGGATAAACACACAGCAAATATAAGCAGGCATATCATAGACAATTGTGGAAAACCAAACATAAAGAGAAAATTATAAAAGAAATAAGACAAAATAACCACTACAATATTGTAAAGTAATTCGCCTCCAACTAATAAAAATAAATGAAAAAATAAAAAATAAAACCCAACATTTCCTCCCTCCACAAAAAAAAAGAAATAAGACAAAATGAAATGTTCTATAGATTTAAATTTACATATATATAGAAAAGCAGTGGACAAGAATAACCACTAACTTTTCATCAGAAACAACTCGAACCACAAAGAAATGCAATGACACATTTAAGGTGCTGAAAGATGAAACACATCATATCAATTAAAAATCCATATCTAGTAAAACAATCTTTGAAAAAATGGAGGCGAAATAAAGGATTTAAAATGAAACAACAACAACAACAAAAAAAAAATAAAATAAAATGAAACAACAGCCAAGAGAAGTTATTGCCAGAAGCCTGGCTCTCTCTCTAAGAAATATTGAAGAATATCATTAAGGTTGATGGGATTTTATACCCAATGGAAATATAAGCCTACATGATGCAAAGAACACTAAAAATAACAAATAAATTGGTTAATTTACAAATTGGTAGTAGATTTACAAATAAATAGATTTATTTCTTCTTTATTTAAAAGATACTTATTTACAGCAAAACAGTAACAATATATTATAGGGCTTATATCATATATTGAAATAAAATGTGTGACAATAAAAGTTGGGAATTATGTGAATTCTAAAGTATAAAAGAATAGTAAATAATTTATATTTTAAAGCAAAAAGAATTGTTATAAAGACATGATTAAAGGACAATTAGTCAAGAAGCTATATCTCCACTAAATGTGCACAATCCTAATAACAAAAGATTAAATTACATTATGCAAAACTGAAAGAACTAAAGGGAGAATTAGACAAAGTCACCGTAATAGTGGTACATCTCAACATATTCTCTCAGTAATTGACAAAAGCCATGAGTCAGAAAAGATCTACCCCTATCTTACATCATGAGATGAGATTAATTTGATGAAGCTCACGGACTTAAAAGTAAAAGTGAAGACTATAAAAAGTTTAGGGAAAAATAACTAGAGTAGGTAGAGTTGTTGTTGCTGTTGTTTTTCAACAGGATAAAGAAAGGAATATTCATAAAATTTTATTGATAAATTTGACTTCATTGAAATTCAAACACTGTTAAGAAAATAAATAGGCAAGATACAGACTGGGAGAAATATTTTCAATACATACATCTGACAAAAGGCTTGATTGACATTTTTAGGCATGAAGGCCAATTTAAACTACAAAGAGATATCATTTATATACTCATTACATGTACAATAGAACTTCTAAAATATAAATATGATAGGACCAAATGCTGACAACAATATGAAACAAAGGGAACTTTCATACATTACTTCTGAGAATGCACATGGTAGTGATCATTGGGAAAACAGCTTGCCAGTGACTCATAAATTTAAATGTATGCCTACTCTATACTGATGATGCAACCATTTCATTACTAGATTTTAAGCTAGAAAATCAAATTCAAGTATAGTCTACCCAAGACTTATGTAAAAATCTTCAGAGCAGTCCTATTCCTCATAGACTCAAACTGGAAAGAGTCCATCAGCTGAAAAATGTATTAACACGTTGTCATATGTTCGAATAATGATATACTACTCAACAATGAATGGAATAAAGAGGAGTAAATTCATAGAATATTGATAAGCAATAAAATATATCATGGTACTATCACAGATATGATGCTGAAGCCAAAAACCAAAGTACAGAAAAGTACATACGGTATGATACATTTATATAAAGTTCTAGAACGGACAAAGCTAATCTATGGTGATAGAAATCTGGTTGCTTCCAAGAGTGTGAAAGGGTAGGAGGTTACTTTTTTTTGAGCTATAAAAACATTCCATATCTTGATAGATTTCTGGATGACATAAGAGTTTGGGTTTGTCAAAATTTATGAACTATACTCTTAAACTGTACCGTATGAATAGCACAAAATACTGCTGCTATCGCTGCTGCTGAAAAATGGTATGTTTCTTTCTCTCTCTTCCTTTTCCTTCAATTTTCTGGCTGCCTCTTGCCAAGGTTTTTCCTCCGTGGACACTATTTTATTCATAATTTTTCAGATATGACCTAAAGCCTAGCTGCTTTTAAAGGATTAATCGTTTCTCTTTCTTCCAAAAATATGATTATGGATTTAGGATTGTTAAGTAAGTAAATAAATGTTAGTCGGTCAGTCATGCCCGACTGCTTGCGACTCCATGGACTGCAGCCCACCAGGCTCTTCTGTCCATGAGATTTTCCAGGCAAGGATACCGGAGTGGGTTGCCATTTCCTTCTCCAGGGGATCTTCCCAACCCAGGGATCGAACCCGAGTCTCCTGCACTGCAGGCAGATTCTTTATCAACTAAGCTACAAGGGAAACTTATCTAATTATCTCCTTGCTAACATGCCAATTCGTTTTATTTTAAGAAATATTTTAAGGATTTACACAAATGGATATGCTTCTTTGACTTTGATCAGAATTTTTTCTCTCATTCCAGTTTTAATGTTATTGTTCAAAGTCCTTTTTAAAATAAATAATAAAATTACTTTGACATTCTCTTTGGATTATGTTTTAAATCCACAATAGAAAATAAGTCTCATAACATAATGGCAATATGTGTTTCAAGAGAAAATGCTATTGTGGTGTTAGAGTTCCATATTATTTACCAGCACTTGTAAATAATTGGTCTATTTATTTATTTTATAATAACCATCAATCAAGTCCACTATTAAAGTCAGGAAATTCTCTGCACCAATCATGTTCAGATGATTGAACATAGAACCAGGAGTTTGAGCCCCTGTTGTGCTTATGAAGCACACAAAGATTTTAAGTCTTTTAAACATATGCAGACACATGCAAATACTACCAAAAGAGGGTAGAATTTATAAAGCTAAATGTAGATAACAAATGAAGCTGTGATAACAAATACTAAAACAGAATAATTAAATTTGTTTCAAATATGCTATATGTATAACATTAAGTCAAACATCTTTCAGATTAGGTTCAAAAGATACAATTCAACAAAATAAAGAAATTATTATATAAAAGATATTTATTAATATCTACAATAATTTCTCCTTATTTTAAGTACAAATACAAATTAAAAAATTTTCCAGTGTAAAAAAACAGGAAGAAACTCTTCTCACATCCTGTTTTTAGAGGATTGCCTTAAGAAACTTGTAACTGTGTATTCCTTCTCTGTCCCTTTGAAATATCTGCATATCTTTTTAAAAGCTGGATAACATCTTGTCAACTTTATAAGCCTTTCCTCAAGGAACTGGAAAACATTTCTTTAAAAATGTAACCAAGGAAGACAGTGCCCCTATCCACCAGTTTCTGTGGGAGAATATGAACCTAATTCAGCTGACCCGCTGGCTACAAACCTACCTCCTTTCAGAGATATAAGAAATGTATGTTTTCTTTGGATAAAAGTAACTAGCAAACACAAGTGGCAAACACAAGTACCCTAATTATCAGGTGAATTTAGGATGAACTATGTGTGACAAATGATGCTGTCAAGACCTCTTACTTGATGAATAACTACTGTTTATTTTGAAAACGGTATACAGTGAGCTGTATCAGCCTGACTATATGAAGTGATAAAATTTCTTTTTGTCTTTTACCTGTAATGAGTTTCACATTTTTGTTTAATGATTATTCAAAAATAAAACTGTTTTCATCCTCTGATACTTTTTGCAGAGATTTTTTTGGTATGACAAACAATTTTGTTTTTAATTGTATTTCCCCTACACACTCTGCTCCAACTTTTGTGCTTTTCACAGACTTGATAGGCTAAGATTATCCCACAGAGCTGGAGTTTACATGAAGAAGGTCCAGAGACAAGTTGACATTTTCTGTAAGCCTTGAGGCTTCAAAGCAGAGTCTTGGAGAAGGATTCTTGTCTCAAAAAAGGTGTTCACTACATGATTATTTTCTTGATTTTCAAGGAAAAAATATTAGGTTTCAGATGGTTAAATATCTTGAAGGAGAATTAAACATATATATTTTGCTAACAATATTATCTTACTATAGAGACTTTGGAACTTGGAAACAACTGAATCAAACTATATAGTATATGTTGAGTGGACAAACTGTATAGTGATAGAGTTGTTTCACAGACTGTTGTAGGGAATCTTTATTTTCTTGTCTGAGTGCACACACAGGAAGGATTAAACTTTGTTTGCCAAAAGGTATATGGATAGGACATGTATGATAAAGTCATGTTCACAAGCATTCATGACATCTTTATTAGATTCCAGAAGACATGAATCCTAAAATTTATACTTGAATAAGGTCTTCAAAGTAACCTCTTTTAGTCTGGATGAGAAGTCTGATGTTCAGTATGATTGAATTTTATGATAAAAAGAAACGACATCAATCTTTTTGAGACAATTTTTTCTGGACTTGGTTTTTAAAACATTTCTAGGTATTGCCTCTTCCAAGAAGTTTGAAGTTTTATAACTGAGTGGAAATATCTTCAAGCTAAAGAGTGTAATTTGTATCCACAGATGGCAAAAATCACACAGCAAAAATACCAGTGAACTTGAATTTAGAAGTCATGTATTCCTTCTGCCTTTACAGCTAAAAGTTATTATGAGTCTGTGAAGGTAATTGCATTTCATGTACTTTTATTACTTCATGTATATAAAGCATGTAAAATAAAAGCACTGCATCAGAATTGCCTTCCAATTGCCTGTTTTTGAAGTATTCTTGAGATGCCATTCCAAATTAGTAAAAGATCAATGAGGAAGAAATAGCAGTGATAGAAATATTAACACACACTGTAGTGTGATGATTCATTGTTTAAGTGAAATCCCTGGCCAATCAAAGGAAAACAAATTTTCCTTTTGATTTCTTTTCTTTTGTTGCATCCATTCAGATATTAATATAGAAAGTAACATTAGTCTCTATTTTTCTTTTTCTTTCATTTAGTTGACCTTTGATATTTTTTCTTTATTCTTAATTTTCCTAAAGAGAAAGTCAATGAATTTATAAATTGGCATGAGGACATGTGCAATTGAATGTGCTTTTCCATTTTCAGTGACCTTACCTTGTGAGTGCATTAAGTGCTGACACTCAGGAGGTGCTGAGTCCAGGAGGGTCAGTGAGTCCAGGAATTTCTGAAAGGTCATGGATTTTACTGCAATTCACTTGACAGTTTTGTTTTGCTTTTTTCTAATTTTGAAGCTGCTCCATAAAACTCATTGTTAGTAAATGATTTGTCATAGATTCATTTATATACTTTGGATCTTCAAATCTATTATTTACCATTGCAACCGAAATCATTTTACCATTAAAATCATTTGGGAAAATTAGATTCCATTTTTAAAGATAATAATTACAGTAAGGGGAGACCTGTCCAGAGGCCAAACACTTGAGATAAGTCAATCCTCTAAGTGAATCTAATCTTCTTTCTATTTTGCCTAACATGATTCCAGGTACTAATTTGATTATACTTTTTTTTTTCTTACTTAAACAACTGATTAATTTGGGTTAGCCATAATATTTTATAATTAATTAATTTATTTTAATTGGAGGCTAATTACTTTACAATATTTTAGTGGTTTTTGCCATACATTAACATGAATCAGCCACAGGTATACATGTGTCCCCCATTTGGAAGCTCCCCCACCCACTTCCTTCTCCATCCCATCCTTCTTGGTTGTACTAGTGCACCAGCTTTGAGTGCCCTGTTTCATGCATTGAACTTGGACTGGTCAACGATTTCACAAACGGTAATATACATGTTTCAATGTTATTCTCTCAAATCATCCCATCCTCGCCTTCTCCCACAGAGTCCACAGGTCTGTTCTTTATATCTGTGTCTTTTTTGCTGTCTCGCATATAGGGTCACCATTACCATCTTTCTAAATTCCATATATATGCATTAATATACTGTATTGGGGTTTTTCTTTCTGACTTACTTCACTCTGTGTAATAGGCTCCAGTTTCATCCACCTCATTAGAACTGATTCAAATGTGTTCTTTTTAATAGCTGAGTAATATTCCATTGTGTATATGCACCACAACTTTCTTATCCATTCATCTGCTGATGGACGTCTAGGTGGCTTTCATGCCCTATCTATTGTAAGCAGTGCTGTGATAAACATTGGGGTACATGTGTCTCTTTCAATTCTGGTTTCCTTGGTGTGTATGCCCAGCAGTGGGATTGCTGGGTCGTATGACAGTTCTATTCCCAGTTTTATAAGGAATCTCCACACTGCTCTCCATAGTAGCTGTATTAGTTTGCATTCCCACCAACAGTGCAAGAGGGTTCCCCTTTTTCCCCACCCTCTCCAGCATTTAATTTTTGTAGACTTTTTGATTCAATTATTCTGACCAGTGTGAGATGGTACCTCATTGTGGTTTTGATTTGCATTTCTCTGATAATGAGTGATGTTGAGCATGTTTTCATGTGTTTGTTAGTCATCTGTATGTCTTCTTTGGAGAAAAGTTCTTTGGCCCATTTGTTGATTGGGTCCTTTATTTTTCTGGAATTGAGCTGCAGGAGCTGCTTATATATTTTTGAGATTAATTCTTTGTCAGTTGCTTCGTTTGCTATTATTTTCTCCCATTCTGAAGGCAGTCTTTTCATCTTGCTTATAGTTTCCTTCGTTGTGCAAGAGCCTTTAAGTTTAATTATGTCCCATTTGTTTATTTTTGCTTTTATTTCCATTATTCTGGGAGGTGGGTCATAGAGGATCCTGCTCTGATTTACATCAGAGAGTGTTTTGCCTATGTTTTCCTCTAGGAGTTTTATAGTTTCTGGTCTTACATTTAGATCTTTAATCCATTTTGAGTTGTGTTTTGTGTATGGTGTTAGAAAGTGTTCTAGCTTCATTCTTTTACAGGTGGTTGACCAGTTTTCCCAGCACCACTTGCTAAAGAGGTTGTCTTTTCTCCATTGTTTATTCGTGCCTCATTCGTGAAAGATAAGGCATCCATAGGTACGTGGATTTATCTCTGGGCTTTCTATTTTGTTCCATTGATCTACATTTCTGTCTTTGTGCCAGTACCATACTGTCTTGATGACTGTAGCTTTGCAGTATAGTCTGAAGTCCGGCAGGTTGATTCCTCCAGTTCCATTCTTCTTTCTCAAGATTGCTTTGGCTATTCGAGGTTTTCTTTATTTCCATACAAATTGTGAAATCATTTGTTCTAGTTCTGTGAAGAATACCGTTGGTAGCTTGATATGGATTGCATTGAATCTATAGATTGCTTTGGGTGGTATACTCATTTTCAGTATATTGATTCTTCTGATCCATGAACATGGTATATCTCCATCTATTTGTGTCACCTTTGATTTCTTTCATCAGTGTTTTATAGTTGTCTATATATAGGTCTTTTGTTTCTTTAGGTACATTTATTCCTAGGTATTTTATTCTTTTTGTCAAAATGGTCAATGGGATTAGTTCCTTAATTTCTCTTTCTGCTTTCTCATTGTTAGTGTATAGGAATGCAAGGGATTTCTGTGTATTAATTTTATATCCTGCAACTTTACTATATTTATTGATTAGCTCTAGTAATTTTCTGGTGGTGTCTTTAGAGTTTTCTATGTAGAGGATCATGTCATCTGCAAACAGTGAGAGTTATTTAATGTGTAAAATGGAAATGATAAATACCATCACTATATGACCATAAAATGCACATTTTTCTCTCTATATAATGTCTGTGTTATACCTCACAATCAATGTAGTAGCTTAAGACCTTTTGTGAAGATGGCAGAGGAATAGGACGGGGAGACCACTTTCTCCCCCACAAACTCATCAAAAGATCATTTGAAGGCTGAGCAAGTTCCACAAAACAACTTCTGAACGCTCTTGGAGGACACCAGGCACCCAGAAAGGCAGCCCATTGTCTTTGAAAGGAGTGGAAAAAATATAAAAGATTAAAAGAGAGGTGAAAGAGTTAGGGATGGAGACCTGTCTTGGGGAGGGAGTCATTACGGAGGAGAAGTTTTCAAACACCAGAAAACCCTCTCACCAACGGACCTGTGGGGAGCTTTGGAATCTCAGAGGGCAACATAACCTGGAGGAAAAAATAAATAAATAAAACCCACAGATGATGTACCTAAACACAACTCCCAACAGATAAGTAGCCCAGACATGAGCGTCTGCCACCAGCAAGCAGGGGCTAAACAGGGAGGCGTGGTCTGCATTGCTTAGGATAAGGACAGGGCCTGAATGCCCTGAGGGCAATCTGAGGGAGCTAACGTGAGACAGCAACCCAAACTGTGGGATAGCCAGAGAGAAAAAAAAAGAAAGAAAGAAAGAGAGAGAGAGAGAGAACTTTCCTGCAAAAAGCTCTAACTTATGGTGCTGCCAGGTCCACTCACAGAACAAAGGATTGAGCAAACACCAGAGGAGAGCCAGCCGGCTATGGACTGGCCCATCCCCTGCCGGAGGCAGAGAAGCAGGAGGGCGACAGCCAGAGTCAGAAGGTGAGGGGCAATCTTGGCCCCAGAGATGGCACCCTCTACCAAACTGCAAGCAGGCTCCCAGTTGTTAACCAAGTCTTCCTGGGATCCTGGATGGTTGACACCCATCAGGAGGGCCACAGCCAGAGATCAGCTCCCTAGAGGAGATGCACGGCACACCTGAAATGGCACTCTCGCTGTGCACCCGGGACACTGAGTAGCTGGGACCAGGGAGGTGATAAGACACACGGCCCCACATGGGAGAGTGTGCTCACCAAGCACCTGGTCACCTGAGCTGCTCGGACCTGGGAAGGACACAAAACGCAGGCCCAACTGAGTCTGTGCCTTTGTGGAGTACTCGAGGACTTGAACCTGAGCAGCTTAGACCTGGGAAGTGCATGCAACTCAGGGCCCGCCTTAGACAGTTGCCCTGCAGAGCAACCTGGAACTTGAGCAGTGTAGACCAGGAAAGCACACATGCTGTGAATGGGGGCAAACCCAGTGTGGCCCAGACACTGTGAGCACTCCCCATACATGCCAGTGATATTTGCTTGCAGTGTTCCTCCCTCCCCACAGCACAACTGAACAAGGGGCCTAAATAAGTGACCAACTCCACCCCCTTGTGTCAGGGCTGAAATTACACAATGAAGAAACTTGGAAACAGAAGAACCCAAAATAAACAGAGGGAAGCGCTTGGGAAGTGACAGATGCAACAGATTAAAACCCTGGAGTTAGCACTGACTACATTGGAAGGGGCTTATAGACCTCAAGAAGAAGTATAAGTTGGAACAAGGAACTATCTGAAACTGAAGTGACCCCACACTGCCTGCAACAGCTCCAAGAAATTCCTAGATATATTTTACTATTATCATTTTTAATTTTTTTTTAATTTTTAAGCCCTTTTGTACTGCTTTGATTTTCATTTTTATAACGTACTATTACCTTGCAAAAAAAAGATGCTATTTTTAAAGCAAATTTCATATATTTTTTTTATAATTTTTGTGATTTTGTTTTGTTTCTTTAATATTGTATTTTTGAGAGTCTAACCTCTATTCTAGATTTTTAATCTTTGCTTTTGGGAATTTGTCATCAATTTTGTACCTTTAAGAATCCAGTCTTCAGTACCCATTTTTACTTAGGAGTGTGATTACTGGCTTGATTGCCCTCTCCCCCTTCTGACTCTCATTTTTCTCCCCCAGGTCACCTCTATCTCCTCCCTCTCCCTTCTCTTCTCTACCAAATGCTGTTGAATCTCTTTTGGTTTTCCAGGCTGTGGATAACACTTAGGGAACTGATTACTGGCTAGATCTGTCTCTCTCCTTCTGACTCCCCTCTTCTTCTCCTGGTCACCTCTATCTCCTTCCTCCCTCTTCTCTCCCCTATGTAATTCTGTGAACCCCTCTGGGTGTTCCAGACTGTGGAGAGCACATAGGGAATTGCTTACTGGCTAGATTGCTCTCTCCCCTTTTGATTGCCCCTCTTCTCCTCCTGGTCACCTCTATCTCCCTCATCCCTCTTCTCCATGTAACTCTGCGAACCTCTCTGGGTGTCCCTCACTGTGGAGAGTCTTTTCTCCATTAACCTAGATGTTTTATCACTTGTGTGGTATGGGTGGAGAATTCTTGAGGATACTGTAGGAATAAGACTGAAAACCAGAGGCAGGAGGCTTAAATCCAAAACTTGAGAACACCAGAAAACTCCTGACTCCAGGAAACATTAATCGACAAGAGCTCATCCAAAGGCTTCCATACCTACACTGAAACCAAGCTCCACCCAAGAGCCAACAAGTTCCAGAGCAAGACATACCATGCTAATTCTCCAGCAATGCAGGAGCATAACACGAGCATTAATTTCCAGGCTGCCCAAAGTCACACCAAACCCATAGACACCTCAAAACTCACTACTGGACACTTCATTGCACTCCAGAGAGAAGAGATCCAGCTCCACCCACCAAGACACTGATGCAAGCTTCCCTAACCAGGTAACCTTGACAAGTCACTCATCCAACCCCACCCACAGGGAGGAACCTCCACAGTAAGAGGAACCACAAACTTCCAGCATACAGAAAGTCCACCCCAAACACAGCAACCTAAACAAGATGAAAAGGCAGAGAAATATTCAGCAGGTTAAGGAACATGATAAATGCCCACCAAACAAAACAAAAGAGGAGGAGATAGGGAGTCTACCTGAAAAAGAATTTAGAATAATGATAGTAAAAATAATCCAAAATTCTGAAAACAAAATGGAGTTATAGATAGTCTGGAGACAAGGATTGAGAAGATGAGAGAAATGTTTAACAAGGACCTAGAAGGAATAAAAAAGAGTCAATCAATAATGAATAATGCAATAACTGAGATCAAAAACACTCTGGAAGGAAAAGATGAAAAGTTGTTGCTGACTCACGAAAAGACGCCAGGATTCATTGCCTCCAGAAGAGAAGAATTCAGTCCAGGGTCAGAGATGATGCTGGATCACTCAGAGCTTTTGTGTAGTAGAGTTTTATTGAAGTATAAAAGGGATAGAGAAAGCTTTTGACATAGACATCATAAGGGGGCAGAAATAGTATCCCCTTGTTAGTGTTAGCAATGGAGTTATACACCTTTTAATTAGTTATTACAATGAATCAAAAGAATGTCTCAAGTTTGTGAAAATTTTACCAGACCTACTCCCACAATTTACATTTTATGATAACAAGGTTAGAATTTAACAATAGAAAGATCCTCCAGACTCACTCCCATAATGTACATTCTAAGATATTAGGATTAGTCAGAAGGTTTTCAGGAAGGACAAACTGTCCTCCAGCCAGATACATTGTTGTATATACTCCCTGGTACCTAGTTTAAACTAAGTTGTCTAACTGTCTAAGACTAAGGAGTGTAGGGCTTCCCTTGTAGCTCAGTCGGTAAAGGATCTGCCTGCAGTGCAGGGGACCCAGGTTCGATCCCTGGGTTGTGAAGATCCCCTGGAGAAGGAAATGGCAACCCACTCCAGTATCCTTGCCTGGAAAATTTCATGGACAGAGGAGCCTGGTTGGCTGCAGTCCATGGGGTCGCAAAGAGTCAGACACAACTGAGAGACTAACACAACACAAAGAATGTAGAGGAAAAATGTCCTTTTCTCCTCCTTGAGAATTCCAGACCCCCAATCTCCACCTCAAGAGCCCCAGACCCCTTTCTCCTCCTTGGGGATCCTGAACTTCTTACCAATCTGCCTAGGAATTGACTCTCTCACCAACAGTAGAATAACTGAGGCAGAAGATAGGATAAGTGAGGTGGAAGATAGAATGGTAGAAATAAATGAAGCAGAGAGCAAAAAAGTAAAAAGAATTAAAAGAAATGAGGACAACCTCAGAGACCTCTGGGACAATGTCAAACGTCCCAGCATTCAAATCATAGGAGTCACAGAAGAAGAAAAAAAGAAAGGCCATGAGAAAATACTTGAGGAGATAATAGTTGAAAACTTCCCTAAAATAAGGAAGGAAATAGCCACCCTAGTGCATGAAATGCAGAGAGTCCCAAACAGGATAAACCCAAGGCAAAACATCCTAAGACACATTTTAATCAAATTAATGGGATCATATTTATCAATAAGTACCTTAAATGTAAATGGGTTGAATACCCCAACCAAAAGACAAAGACTGGTTGAATGGATACAAAAACAAGACCCCTATATATACTGCCTACAAGAGACCCACCTCTAAACAAGGGACACATACAGACTGAAAGTAAAGGGCTGGAAAAAGATATTTCACATAAATGGAGACCAAAAGAAAGCAGGAGTAGCAATACTCATATCATATAAAATAGACTTTTAAATAAAGGCCATGAAAAGAGACAAAGAAGGACACGACATAATAATTAAAGGGTCAATCCAAGAAGAAGATATAACAATTATAAGTATATATGCACCCAACATAGGAGCACCACAATATGTAAGGCAAATGCTAACAAGTATGAAAGGGGAAATTAACTGTAACACAATAATAGTGGGTGACTTTAATATCCCACTCACACCTATGGATAGATCAACTAAACAGAAAATTAGCAAGGAAACACAAACTTATACAATGGAACAGTTAGACCTAATTGATATCTGTAGGACATTTCACCCCAAAACAATCAATTTCACCTTTTTCTCAAGTGCACATGGAACCTTCTCCAGGATAGATCACATCCTGGGCCACAAATCTAGCCTTGGTAAGTTCAAAAAAATTGAAATCATTCCAAGCATCTTTTCTGATCACAGTGTGGTAAGTTTAGATGTCAACTACATGGGGAAAATTTAAAAAATATTAAAATACAAACATATGGAGGCTAAACAACACACTTCTGAATAACCAACAATTCACAGAAGAAATCAAAATAGAAATCAAAATATGAACAGAAATGAATGAAAATGAAAACACAACAACCCCAAACCTATGGGACTTAGTAAAAGTGGTGCTAAGGGGAAGGTTCATAGCAATACAAGCTTACCTCAAGAAACAAGAGAAACGTCAAATAAATAACCTAACTCTACATTTAAAGCAAATAGAAGACAGGAAGACATGAAGAACCTCAGGGTTAGTAGAAGGAAAGAAATCATAAAAATTAGGGCAGAAATAACTGAAAAAGAGACAAAGAAGATCATAGCAAAAATCAACAAAGCTAAAAGCTGGTTCTTTGAGAAGATAAATAAAATAGACAAACCATTAGCCAGACTCATCAAGAATAAAAAGGAGAAAAATCAAATCAACAAAATTAGAAATGAAAATGGAGAAATCACAACAGTCAACACAGAAAACAAAGGATCATAAGAGACTACTACCAGCAGCTATATGCCAATAAAATGGACAACTTGGAAGAAATGGAAAAATTTTTAGAAAAGTATAACTTTCCAAAACTGAACCAGGAAGAAGCAGAAAATCTTAACAGACCCATCAAAAGCATGGAAATCAAAACTGTAATCAGAATTCTTCCAGCAAACAAAAGTCCAGGACAAGATAGCTTCACAGCTGAATTCTACCAAAAATTTAGAGAAGAGCTAATACCTATCCTACTCAAAATCTTTCAGAAAATTGCAGAGGAAGGTAAACTTCGAAACTCATTCCATGAAGCCACCATCACCCTAATACCAAAACCAGACAAAGATGCCACAAAAAAAAAAAAAAAGAAAGAAAGAAAGAAAGAAAACTACAGGCAAATATCACTGATGAACATAGATCCAAAATTTCTTAACAAAAGTCTAGCAAACAGAATCCAACAACGTATTAAAAAGATCATACATCATGACCAAGTGGGCTTTATTCCACGGATGCAAGGATTCTTTAATATCCTCAAATCAGTCAATGTGATACACCAGTTTAACAAATTGAAAGATAAAAACCATATGATTATCTCAATAGATGCAGAGAAAGCCTTTGACAAAATTCAATATCCATTTATAATAAAAAAAAACATCCAAAAGCAGGAATAGAAGGAACATACCTCAACATAATAAAAGCCGTATATGATAAACCCACAGCAAACATTATCCTCAATTGTGAAAAATTGAAAGCATTTCCCTTAAAGTCAGGAACAAGACAAGGGGGCCCACTCTCACCACTATAGTCAACATAGATTTGGAAGTTTTAGCCACAGCAACCAGAGAAGAAAAAGAAATAAAAGGAATCCAGATTGGAAAAGAAGAAGTAAAACTCTCTCTATTTGCAGATGACATAGTCCTCTACATAGAAAACCTTAAAGACGCCACCAGGAAAATACTAGAGCTAATCAATTAATATAGTAAAGTTGCAGGATATACAAATAATACACAGAAATCCCTTGCATTCCTATACACTAACAATGAGAAAACAAAACGAGAAATTAAGGAAACAATTCCATTCACCATTGCAACAAAAAGAATAAGTTATTTAGGAATAAATCTACTTAAAGAAACAAAAGACCTATATATAGACAACTATAAAACACTGATGAAAGAAATCAAAGGTGACACAAATAGATGGAGAAATATACCATGTTCATGGATTGGAAGAATCAATATACTGAAAATGAGTATACCACCCAAAGGAATCTATAGATTCAATACAATCCATATCAAGCTACCAACAGTATTTTTCAGAGACTAGAACAAATAATTTCACAATTTGTATGGAAATACAGAAAACCTCGAATAGCCAAAGCAATCTTGAGAAAGAAGAATGGAACTGGAGGAATCAACCTGCCAGACTTCAGACTATACTACAAAGCTACAGTCATCAAGACAGTATGGTACTGGCACAAAGACAGAAATACAGATCAATGGAACAGAATAGAAAGCCCAGAGATAAATCCACGTACCTATAGATGCCTTATCTTTCACAAAGGATGCAAGAATATACAATGGAGAAAACACAACCTCTTTAACAAGTGGTGCTGGGAAAACTGGTCAACCACCTGTAAAAGAATGAAGCTAGAACACTTTCTAACACCATACACAAAACACAACTCAAAATGGATTAAAGATCTAAATGTAAGACCAGAAACTATAAAACTCCTAGAGGAAAACATAGGCAAAACACTCTCTGATGTAAATCAGAGCAGGATCCTCTATGACCCACCTCCCAGAATAATGGAAATAAAAGCAAAAATAAACAAATGAGAACTAATTAAACTTAAAAGCTCTTGTACTATGAAGGAAACTATAAGCAAGGTGAAAAGACTGCCTTCAGAATGGGAGAAAATAATAGCAAACGAAGCAACTGACAAAGAATTAATCTCAAAAATATATAAGCAGCTCCTGCAGCTCAATTCCAGAAAAATAAAGGACCCAATCAACAAATGGGCCAAAGAACTTTTCTCCAAAGAAGACATACAGATGGCTAACAAACACATGAAAACATGCTCAACATCACTCATTATCAGAGAAATGCAAATCAAAACCACAATGAGGTACCATCTCACACTGGTCAGAATAATTGAATCAAAAAGTCTACAAAAATTAAATGCTGGAGAGGGTGGGGAAAAAGGGGAACCCTCTTGCACTGTTGGTGGGAATGCAAACTAATACAGCTACTATGGAGAGCAGTGTGGAGATTCCTTATAAAACTGGGAATAGAACTGTCATACGACCCAGCAATCCCACTGCTGGGCATACACACCAAGGAAACCAGAATTGAAAGAGACACATGTACCCCAATGTTTATCACAGCACTGCTTACAATAGATAGGGCATGAAAGCCACCTAGACGTCCATCAGCAGATGAATGGATAAGAAAGTTGTGCATATACACAATGGAATATTACTCAGCTATTAAAAAGAACACATTTGAATCAGTTCTAATGAGGTGGATGAAACTGGAGCCTATTATACAGAGTGAAGTAAGTCAGAAAGAAAAACCCCAATACAGTATATTAATGCATATATATGGAATTTAGAAAGATGGTAATGGTGACCCTATATGCGAGACAGCAAAAAAGACACAGATGTAAAACACAGTCTTTTGAACTCTGTGGGAGAAGGCGAGGGTGGGATGATTTGAGAGGGTAGCGTTGAAGCATGTATATTATCATATGTGAAGCAGATCACCGGTCCAGGTTTGATGCATGAGGCAGGGTGCTCAGGGCTGGTGCACTGGGATGACACTGGGGGATGGGATAGGGAGGGAGGAGGAAGGGGGTTCTGGATGGGGAACACATGTGCACCCATGGCTGATTCATGTTGATGTATGGCAAAAACCACTAAAATATTGTAAAGTAATTAGTCTCCGATTTAAAAAAATAATTTAAAAAATATAGTAGCTTATTCATCAGCTTTTTTTTTTTCTTTTTTAGTGGCACATAGAAATGGTATATTAGGTCTTAAAATCAATGATACAGTTTTACTTCTTCTTTTCCAATCTGGATTCCTTCTATTTCCTTTTCTTCTCTGATTGCTGTGGGGTTAGCCATAATTTTCAAGATAGGCATATAATGGTCTAAATGGAAAAAATGCATCAACTTCTTTTCAGATTGTAAATCAAATTCACATTTATTTTAAAATCTAGAAAATGATCTAGCTTAACTTTCTATATACTGTCTCATGAGTTTCCAAAGATTGGTTGACTATTTTAGCTCACCAAACTTGCAATTCTCAACATATTTTTTACAATTTAGAAAAAATAATTTTATCGTTATTGAGTTTTTCAAGATTAATAAACCATCCTTAAAGTTATGGCCAGAAAGATATTTTATTATTGACTCAGTATTGAAATTTAAAAATCATACTTCATTTCAAATGCTATAAATATCCTATAGCTAAATATAGTTATCACCTTCATTAAGTGTCCAGTTTACACTTTAAATCTTCATTAGTGATACTAATTAGAGCCTGAATCCCTCAGTGATATTGTAAGAATACCTTCAGAAGTATTCTTTTTCCTAAGAGTTTTGTCTTTGCTAACATTTTCCTACAACTTTTAGAAATCCACAGAACTATTTAATTTTTAAAAGCAGTTCACCTTATGACTCAAAAGAGAATAGTATATCTCTCTCCAAAAAATTAAATTTGGATTTAATAATTCTTTTAAAATGTTAATTGTTTTTAATAGAACTTAATGACAGATTGAAGACGAGAAAATTTCTATTAAAAGCTCTCATTTATCCCCACAGCAATATTATCAATAACAAAAATACTTAAAGCTAATCAATGGTCTAAGCTCATCATCCTCTCTTTCTCTTTCTCTATTTAAACATAACACACTCTAGAAAGTATGTAACTTTATAACTTATTTAATCTAAGATACCACTGTAACATTGATTATAAGACCTAAGATATACCATTTCTATGTGCCACTAAAAAAGAAAAGTAAGCTGATGAATAAGGTACTACACTGATTGTGAGGTATAACAGACCTAAGAGAGAGAAAAAAATGTGCATTTTATGATCAATTAGTGATGGTATTTATCATTTCCAGTTTACACATTAAGTAACTGTAGGAGAAATAGCAGGATTATATAACTCATCTAACATCACACAGCTCGAGAATGTCAGAACTGTACTCTAGCTTCAAGATCCTCAGGCATTAACCACTATTCAATATTCTCTCAGATTAGAAAAAAACAAAAAAACTAAACCTAAGTCAGGAGTTCAAAATGTCTGGAAGAGAACAATGAACCAAATATTGCTGCACTAGTATAGAGTGTAGTATTGTTCTAGAGTCTGACATCTTAAAAATCATAAGCAAAAACTTTTTCAGGAGGATTTCAAAAATTTTCACACAGCATATGGTTTTTAGGTATAAGCAGTTATAGAGATATTTTATGTCAATTAAAAATGTTTAATATGGCTGATGATCTGAAATTTTATTTAAATGAAATGGTGGAAATAATTGACTAAAATCAGCAGGTTGCAAGATAGGATGTATATTTATGATACAGTTTTGGTATGCACATGCTTGTGCAGATAAATATCTAGAAGGATATAAAAATGTATGGTAAACTACCTTGATGGGGGGCAGCCTTCATTTATATCAGGGGTTGATTATCATAGTATATATACTCCCACCATGGCAATCAGTCCTATTTTAATCAACTTTCTTTATGGTCCAACTCTCACATCCATACATGACTACTGGAAAAACCATAGCTTTGACTAGACGGACCCAGCAAAGTAATGTCTCTGCTTTTTAATATGCTATGTTGGTCATAGCTTTTCTTCCAAGGAGCAAGATTCTTTTGATTACATGGCTACAGTAACCATCTGCAGTGATTTTGGAGCCCAAGAAAATAAAGGCTCTCACTTTTTTCACTATTTCCCCATCTATTTACCATGAAGGGATGGAACCAGATGCCACGATCTTAGTTTTTTGAATGTTGAGTTTTAAGCCAACTTTTTCACTCTCCTCTTTCACTTTCATCAAGAGGCTCTTAAGTTCCTCTTCACTTTTGCCATAAGAGTGCTCTCATCTGCATATCTGAGGTTATTGATATTTCTCCCAGTAATCTTGATTCTATCTAGGGTTTCATCCACATTCATCATTCCACATGATGTAGTCTGCAAAGAAGTTAAATGAGCCGGGTGACAATATACAGCCTTGACGTACTCCTTTCCCAATTTGGAACCAGTCTGTTGTTCCATTTCCAGTTCTAACTGTTGCTTTTTTTTTTCTGCTTTATTTATTTTTTTCATTTATTTTTATTAGTTGGAGGCTAATTACTTTACAATATTGTAGCTTCCTGACTGGTATACAGATTTATCAGAAGGTAGGTCAGGTGGTCTGGTATTCCCATCTCTTTCAGAATTTTCCAGTTTGTTGTGATCCACACAGTCAAAGTCTTTAGTGTAGTCAATGAGGCAGAAGTAGATGTTTTTCTGCAATTTTCTTGTTTTTTCTATGATCCAACGGATGTCAGCAATTTGATCTCTGGTTCCTCTGCCTTTTCTAACTCCAGCTTAAGCATCTGGAATTTCTCATTTCACATACTATTGAAGTCTAGCTTGGAAAATTTTCAGCATTACTTTGCTAGCATGTGAGATGAGTGCAATTGTGTGGTAATTTGAACATTATTTGGCATTGCCTTTCTTTGTCAATGCCTGTAGCAGTCCTGTAGCCACTGCTGAGTTTTCCAAATTTGCTGGCATATTGATTGCAGCACTTTCACAGCATTATCTTTTAGGATTTGAAATAGCTCAACTGGAATTCCATTACCTCTACTAGCTTTGTTCGTAATGATGTTTCCCAGGGCCCATTTGACTTAACACTCCAGGATGTCTGGCTCTAGGTGAGTGATTTGATTACAGCATCATGGTTGTCTGGGTCATGAAGATCTCTTTTTGTATAGTTTTTCTGTATATTCTTGCCACCTCTTCTCAATACCCTCTGCTTCTGTTAGGTCTGTACCATTTCTGTCCCTTATTGTGACCATCTTTGAATGAAATTTTCCCTTGATTCTCTAATTTTCTTAAAGAGATCTCTAGTCTTTTAGCTAAGACCAAATGTCCTGCAAGGGACAGGGAGTTGGGTGCAGATGCATCAGTATTCCTAGACAAGGCCAGAAGAATTGCCCAGTGGAGTTGAACTTAAATTATTAACTTGTTGCTGTAGCTGCTGCTGCTAAGTCACTTCAGTCATGTCTGACTCTGTGCAACCCCATAGACAGCAGCCCGCCAGGCTCCCCCATCCCTGGGATTCTCCAGGCAAGAACACTGGAGTGGTTTGCCATTTCCTTCTCCAATGCGTGAAAGTGAAAAGTGAAAGTGAAGTCGCTCAGTCATGTCCAACTGGTAGCAACCCCGTGGACTGCAGCCCACCAGGCTCCTCCGTCCATGTGATTTTCCAGGCAAGAGTACTGGAGTGGGATGCCATTGCCTTCTCCGATTAACTTGTTAGTAATAAACAATTTTCAAATGGTGTGATACAAATGTAAAGCATAATTCCACTTATATGGACTATCTAAAATAGTCAAATTCATTGAGTCAAAGAGTGGAAGACTGGTTGCCATGTGCTAGGGAGAGACAGAAATGGAAATTTACTCATCAAAGATTATTCCCATAAATCATAAAGTTTCAGTTAAGCAAGATGAGTGAGCTCTAGTGATGTGATGTACAATATTCTACCTATGCTTTAAAACACTGTATATTACACTCAAAGTTTTGTTAGGATGGGATGCCTCAGGTTGTGTTCTTACCACAGTGTAGATAGATATAGATATAGGCATAGGTATAGAAATGCATTTAAATGTAAAACAAAAGCAATATTAATTTATAACCTGGGTAGGGAAGTGATTTTAATATTTTGTTAAAATTTAGAAGACATAAAAGAGAAGATGGATAATTTAGCCACTTAAAAAAAAAACTTTTTGTAATAAGAAAAAAGGAAAAATTGAAAGGAAAATATTTTCAACAAATACCACTTGAAAAATAGGCTAGCATAATCACTTACCTAACATAAAATGAGCTTTTAAAAAAATAAACACTGACTGAAATCCAAAATTATTATACAAAAGTAGGCTCTCAGACACCCAAAATAGTTAAGACAGTTCACCAAATAAGATTTACCATCATAACATGTGAGAAGAATTTTGTTCATAATAAAATGTGCAGAAAAAAATTTCTCTTGAAATTAGTCAAATATGTAAAGCTAAACAACCCACTCTGTTGACAAGGCTATGAAGAAAGCAGTAGTCTAATTTATTCCCGTGGAAGTACAAAATTGGACTATACTTAAGAAAGGGACTTGACAATTGTTAGAGAAATTAAATAAATAGTCCTGTTTAGGCTTCAGAGACCAAGCAGAGTAGACCTCTGACCTTGCTTCTAACCTACCTAGACACTACCTTGATGGTGAGTTGACAGTGAGTAATTGCCTGCTGTGAGTGCAAAACTCGCAGCACCTTAGATAAGATGGAGGAGGAATCTTGAGATGTGGTGCCCCTAGAGGGGGCCTGGGCAACCAAACCCCAGGCTTAGTAACATTCAGAGTTTTACATGACAAAATCAAAAGCATTAGCATGAAACCAGAGCTGCAGTTTGGTCACAGATTGATGATGAAATCAGTTTGTGTCCTGGGATTATAAGCAGGAAGCCCGAACTGCAATCTTTGAGGTCTTACCCATGCAGAGGACACACTTCCTGGGACCTTTTTTCCCAACTGGGACGCCAGATGTACTGTGACACGGGACTTCCCAGTGCTGATTAAATCTGAATGTTGGTCAAAACCCAATTTGGTGATGTATCCTCTGCTCTATTTCTCTTCTTTGAAAGTTAGTATAATGAAAGTAAGCTCGATAATTATCTAATAAATATTTGTATTATTTATTTGTAAATAGTGAGTGGCTTATTTTGTTAACAGATTCTTTGAACCTGAGATGAAAGTGAAAACTTTAGGCAAAACAGCAATCAGAACAAACTTATCTTTTCCTGCTCTGAATTCATCCTAAATATATACTCCACACTATAAAATATGTGTTCACAAGGTATGTGTGATGACATTATATGTAAAAACAAATATTGGAAAAATACCAATACCCACTCACTGGAAACTGGGTACAAACACTGTAATGCGTATCACACAGCTGAGACTTATGCAGTCATTAAAATAACTAGAAGGATCCGCTTGATCTAACATGGACTGACTTCCAGGATGTACTGTTAAGTAAAAAAAAAAAAATTTAAAGTAAAATAAATCTTAGGTTTATCTCTATGTTTTGGTTCAATGAGACATTTTCTGTAAGTTTAAATAAATTTCTCTGCATGTGTGTTAGTAGCTCAGTCATGTCCAAATCTTTGCGATTCCATGGGTTATAGCCCACTGGGCTCCTCTGTCCATGGCATTCTCCAGGCAAGAATACTGGAGTGGGTAGCTATTCCCTTCTCCAGGGGATCTTCCCAACTTGGGTCTCCTGCACTGCAGGTAGATGCTTTAACATCTGAATCAACAGGGAAACCCTAAATGAGTTTTAATCATTTCACGTGGGTTTTGATACTTACACTCAAAAGAATATCAGTCGGTACACTAGTTGTATAGGATAACACCCACTTTTGACTGTATTCTTCTCCACGCTAAGATGAAACCAAAAATATAGCTTTTAGGAAATCAACTGCTCAATCTGATACAGCTCCGACACCCTCAAGGGAATTTCGTTTTGAAGGAACAAGTTTTCTTCTTTTTAAATCCTATTTTCTCTCATTTTCTTGTCAGTTCCTGTGTGTACTCTATGTCCTCCTTGCCAAATGCCACATTTATATGACTGAGTTTTAGGTGATAAGAGCAAGGTCAATAAACCTCTATCCTCTCCAACAAGCATATCTACATTAATATTGGAAGAAGTAGCAGGGACTTTTAAGAAATGAATATAAACATTTCCTAAAATATAAGGCTTCCTGAAATAACACTGGGGAAGAAAAAATTAAACACACCTTGCTATTTTTAAAAAAATAAGCTACACTTTCCTGAGAGAAAATTGAATATTTTTAACAATTCTAGTGTGACCTCTCAAAATGCTTATTGCAATGATGGCATTGAGAATGGATCTATGACTTCTAGACTGGAAGCAGGGGTCAGATGGGATAGATGATTATAAAGGGATCATTTATTCTGACCTTTTAATGTCTAATGAGACATTAATGAGGCAGTTCAAATATCTAGGCTAAAAGCAACTTGGATTCTATCACAGAGTTTGTAGAGACAAACCAACTAGACAGTTCTTAAGGAGTTAACTCCTTTCATATGACTTCACTCAGTCAAGGTTATACTCAAGACACTTTTTTAAAGTAAATTCTCTGTTTTCCCACTCCACAAATCTATTCTGCTTTTCCAGTGTAGTAGTTGCATTTCTCAAAAATAATCAGGGGAAATTTTAAATTAATGAGTTTGGGAAGGAAATTTAACTCCCAAATATTCTTAAGAAACTGATTCTGAACAGATTTTATGTCTCTTCACAGTTTCAAATCTTTCAGAAAATATCTGGGGAATACTACTCAATCACATTTAACTTGTATACAGCATTCACCCTTTTGCTCTGTCGACTGAAAAATATACCCACAAAGTGAGAGCCGTGAGTTTCCATTTTTTCCCTAGGGACTTGCTGAGGACTGTAGTCCAGGAGACAGGGGAGCTGCTCGAAAAAACAGTGTGTTTGCAGGGTGAGGAGACCAGTAAAGGGGCATGTACAATCAAGCTCACATCTTGGTAGGTTACTGCTAATCAGAAGGAAGAGATATCTCAGTCAGTGATTTTACTACTGTTCTGAGTTTGGAAAGACAGAAGAATCCAGGTTCATAAACATTTTCTCCTGAAATGTTTCTAGCTATCTATGGGAGAGTAATACCTGTTTTCCCAGAGCCTCATTCTTATCTTGGTCTTGAATTCCTTTCAGGGTGTGTTAGAGGTCAATAACTATAGGGACTAATTACTTAATTCTTGTAGAACGGAATGGTGGGCGATATTCTTTGCTTTATAGTTTCTACAGGCTATCCATATAAAGGAACTTCCTTGGGAAATAATTCTACTGGTTTCTTAGCTATTTCCCATTTAGGGGCAACAGTAAGAAAAAGATTTCCCAAAGAACATAGGGTAGTCAAAGTCTTTCAGAGGGAAATGAACAACTGTGTTATATTTTGCAAATGCTCTCTATTGGCAAGCAGAGTTTTCAGCTTGAAATTCACACTTACTTGTTCTATGATAGTTTAAAAAAGAAGAAAAGAGAAAAAGAAAAATTCTACTTGTTGACAAAAAAAATGAGAAAAGGATGTGGTTTAGGTATGAAAAAAGTTATCTTTCTCATAATCTCAGACATTTCAGAAATTCAAGACACTATTTTAAATAAATGCTATTTATTTTCATGATAGTTGACTTGAGGGTATTTGTGTTGAAACATTTTGTCAAGGAGGAAGGAAATTTCCTCCACCCTCTCAGGTTCTTCTGGTGATCTAAGAATTAAAATGACATGAGACAGCTTAACAGTAAAAAATCAAACAGATGTTTAATAATATGTTTACATGGGAGAGACGCAGAGGAACTGATAACTTGCCAAAATGGCTGAAGCCATCACCATAAAACCATCTTTGGCTAAAGGCAAAAGATGTTGGGGGTAATGGTTTAAGATTACAAAGGGGAAAAAGGAAAGCCATATGAAGATGGAAAAGCAACTCTGCGGTAAACAAATGTTTGCTGGACCATGCAGAGACAATGGGGCACAGAGATGAATTGTAGCAAAGAGACTTTGCTGGTTTCATCCTTATCTACACACCTAGTTCATATTAGGGCTATCTACGGTGATCACCAGAAAAAAGTTGGATTAAAACTCAACATTCAAAAAACTAAGATCATAGCATCTGGTCCCATCACTTCATGGCACATAGAAGGGGAAACAGTAACAGACTTTATTTTTGGGTGCTCCAAAATCACTGCAGATGGTGACTGCAGCCATGAAATTAAAAGACGCTCACTCCTTGGAAGAAAAGTTATGAACAAGCTAGACAGCATATTAAAAAGCAGAGACATTACTTTGCCAACAAAGGTTCATCTAGTCAAAGTTGTGGTTTTTCCAGTAGTCATGTATGAATGTGAAAGTTGGACCATAAGGAAAGTTGATCACCGAAGAATTGATGCTTTTGAACTGTGGTATTGGAGAGTCCCTTGGAGTGCAAGGAGATCCAACCAGCCCATCCTAAAGGAAATCAATCCTGAATATTCATTGGAAGGACTGATGGTGAAGCTGAAACTCCAATAGTTTGGCCACCTGATGTGAAGAACTGACTCATTTGAAAAGACCCTGATGCTGGGAAAGATTGAAGGCAGGAGGAGAAGGAGACAATAGAGGATAAGATGGTTGGATGACATCACTGATTTGATGGAAATGAGTGTGAGCAAGCTCTGGGAGTTGGTGATGGACAGGGAAGCCTGGCATGCTGCAGCCCATGGGGCCAAAAAGAGTTGGACATGACTGAGCCACTGAACTTGAACTGATAGTGATCATCCCTGTCTTTTGTCTGTGTTCTTTTAGGCAGATAGAGGGACCGTCAAAGTGTTGCCTTGAGTCTTTCTCTGGGGTCTGATTGTTTTCAGCTTAAAATAATCTGCATGCAAGAGACATTTTGGGGTGGCAAATTTTGTTCTCCTCCAGTTCTCTATCTTCTCTGATTAAAACAGCTATTTGTTAAATTATTATTCTTAAGCATAAAATACTACAAACAATTTGCAAGAAAAGCCAATTTTCTATATTAAAAATATCACTAAACCTCATCAAAATTTGATTTTGAATATTTAATTATTTTCAACACTTCAGAGTTCAACATATTAAGAAAACATTTGTAATCAACTTTTTTAAAAGATTCTTATTCTTAAACTGGGACTTGAAGACTATTACTCTGCAATATTTACATTTTTAAAAATGAATAGTCTGATGGCTTATGTGGTAAAGAATCCACCTGCTATGCAGGAGACATAGGAGATACAGGTTTAATCCCTGGGTCAGGAAGACCCCCTGGAGAAAGAAATAGCAACCTCACCAGTGTTCTTACCTATAAAATCCCATGGTCTGAGGGGCCTGGCAGGCTATAGTCCATAGAATCACACAGTTGGACACAACTGAGTACCCGCACACAGTCAACATCCTACAGAAACCTGAAAGCATATTTATTCAATGCAGAGTTTCTGCAATGACTGGTATAAGTAGATTCAGATGGGTTATCCTAAAGATCATCCTAAATGTAATGATGAAGAGTTATACAGCTTTACCAGGATTCACATTCCCCAGTATTTGACTTGGGATAGGAATCAAATCTAATTTTACAGTTTGGCAAGAAAAATCTGGTTACTGTAGAGGAATAAATAAATACTTAAATGAGAATGAATCCCACTGCATCCTTTGGTCTCAATGACACTGAGCACAAGGTATTGTCTACTCTCCGTGTTTCCAGTTTCCTTTGTGATGAACACTGTATGGGGAGAGAACTACATTGAGGGTCAAAAGGTAAATTTTGGCCTCAACACCAATTGAAGCTTTTTAATTTTGCTTAGGCTTATGTTGTTTCTATGAAAAGTATGTAGTAGCTCCAGGCAACACAATCCCAGTTGTTCTGTAAAAAACTAGCTTCATACTGAACAGTGTAAATTACAAACCAACATAAACTTTATATAAATAAATCTGTTGCCCTTCTGACTGCCATAGGATGATGGAAGAATCTAAATAATGTTGATGCCACTTACTTGAAATTTCAAATTAATATGCAGTAACACAAAAATTATTTTAAATCCTTATTTTCTGAATTTTATGCCAAAGTTTCTGATAACTCTCAGAATGCTGCTTTTAAGCTGCTAAATTATTGTTATAATAGACATTTTTATTAAACCTGGGAAAATTTTAGTGAGGTAGGCACTCTCCAGAAATACTGTAGATGAGAAAAAAAAAAAGGTGAGATACTACCCTGATGGCTTATTGAGTGCAATATAAGTAAATTAATCATTGTTGCTGTGTCTGACATGATAAAGTTGTTTGGCACAAATAAGGACATATATAAAATTGATGGGCAATTTCTTTGGAATTACAATCGAGATGGGATGAGCTGCCAAGATTCCTTTTATGAAGCAATTTCACAAGCATTCTCTTGGGCTGAGAGTCTTGTCAGATAATGTTAAATTCAGGCTTGTTTAAAACATGCATATCCAGGGTACACTCCAACTGAAATCAGACAGGAAATGTCAGACCTAACCCTAATTATCCAAAACAGAATCAATTCAAATAATTCAGAAAGACCTCTGGGGTGGGAATTAGGAGCCTTGATTTATTAAATCAGCTAGAGCTATATCATTCACTGGTGATCTTCATTAGTTCCTCAAGCCTTCTTGGGCTCTATTCTTTCATTTATGAAAGACAGACTCTGGTGTAAGTCAGTGGTTTTCCACCTCACAGTCTGCTATCAATTGAATTACGTGCCCTCCAAAATAATGTAATGTATATAGGTCTTCACTGGCAGCTCAGCTGGTAAAGAATCTGCCCAAAATGAGGGAGACCTGAGTTCAATCCCTCAGGTCGGGAAGATCCCCTGGAGAAAGAAATGGCTATCCACTCCAGCATTCTGGTCTGGAGAATTCCATGAACCGTATAGTTCATAGGGTTGCAGAGTTGGACATGACTGAGCAACTTTCACTTTCACTTTCTTTCATATATGTATATTAAGTGCTAACCCTCATTACCTCAGAATGTGATCTTATTTGGAAATAGGGTCTTCGCAGACGTAATTAACTAATTACGGTTGGATGAAATCATGCTGGAGTAGGGTGGCCAACATGATTAGTTTAAATTTGAAAGGTCACTGAAAAATAGGACAGCTAATCAGGTATCAAGAAGAGACATGTCGGTAACATGCCAGTTCCACTTGGTAAGTTAAGATCAAATTTTATAAAAAGCATGACTTAACTATTCTTTGTAGATAGCACAAATTTTTAAAAAGTGTTTTGGGGATTAGACTTATTTTAACTACTAAATAATCTCAGGTCATGTTATATAAATAATTTTTTATGGGAGAAAAATCCTACCCAATTTAGACAAAGATAGAACTACACTGTGGTAGACTGAATATTGGTCTCCAAAGTTATCCAAGTTCTAAAATTTAAAGCTTGTGAATCTTATTTTCATGGCAATTGAGATTTTGCAGATAGGATTAAATTAAAGATTTTGCAGAAGTTTAGCTTGCTTATCTGATGGGCCTTCAATACAACTACCAATGTCCTTATAAAAGTATTGAAGAGGGAGATTTAACTATAGAAGAGATATAGGAAATATGATGATCGCACAAGAGACTGGTGTGATGCCAGAAGGAGGTTATGAACCTGAGAATGCAGAATCCTCCAGAAGCTAGAAATAGGGAAAAATCAGATTCTCTTCTCAAAGCCTCCAGAAGCAACCAGCTGACATGCTGACTTCAGCCTTCAGACTTCTGACCTCCAAAATTGTAAGATAATAAATTGGTGTTGCTTTAAGCTACTGTGAGTTGCAGCAGCAAAAGGAAAGTAATAAATACAACATTTTTCACATTCTTCTTTCTGAATTAGCATTCTTTTCTCATTCTATGTAATTCCCTCTCAGTCTAAGACAATCTAGGCAGTTTTCAACTAGTTGACACCAATTTTTTTTTAACCCAAAGGACTGCTTAAGAATGAATGATTCATTAATAGATAAGGCAGCATTTCTTCTCTGTTTTACTGTGAAGGAAACAGTTTTCCACTTATTTAAACCAAAGTAATGAGGGCAGATACATATTGCACATGTCAGGTATTATGTATAATGAATAAGAACCATGAATAAGAAATATGGGAGTCATAACATCCAATATAGGTGACACGCTACTACTATTAAAACTGTCATTTAGGTGGCTTTTCGGGGGCCTTTCAAATCACACTACCTATATTTGGTGTTGTATAAACAGAGGCTTTAAAATTCGCTAAGCATTTTGAAATACATAAATTGCAATAATAGTGTTAATTCTCTTTTCCAACCTAAAAGTGAAAATCTCTTGCATTTTCAGAGATCTGAATACATTTGAAATCAGTGAAAAACACAGGTTATCCACCTGGTGATTGCCATTAATTAGAGTCAAATTGTGAATAGTTAAAGAAATAAAATCCCCCAAAATAAAAAGCTATTTTCTGGCTTGACTCTCTCATTCTTGGTGAAATGGCCACTGTAGTAGATAATTCTAAGAAAGGATAAAAGGAGATTCATTTTCTTTGAGGAATTCAAGGTCATGCTATAATGTTGTGAAGTTTTTGTTTTTTTTTAATGGGAGGAAGACTTTTATTCTATTGTTATAATAACATCACCATATTATGCTAGTGTTAGGTAGTTAGAATAGGGAAAAAGAGTCCAAAATGGCGGTGGCTAAAAGACCTAGAAGGGAAAGCCCGGGAAAATAGAACAAAGGAAGGTCCGAGGAACGGAGTGAGAACCTCAGGTAAGACCAACAACACTCCTGGCCGGCCCAATTTACATAAGGTAGGCCCAGGGACAGGGAAACATATAAAAAGAGGAGCCAAAGCCCTCTTCTCCCATTTTTGCTCCCTTTCTCTCCCCTGCGCGATGGGGTGATCTTCTCTTCGCGTCTCTGGATCGACGTGCCCTCACGCCTCAAAGATGGATTTTCCTGCTATTATCTAAATAAATAGACCTGTAACACTGAGCTGTAACACGGATTTATTTAAGAGCTATAACACGGTCCATTCGAGACCTGAGAGCTATAACACGGTCTGTCCTCTGAGAGCTGTGACCCGCCAAGGGGCTTTAATGTCCGTCACTCCAAATTTTTGTTGTGACGAGACAAAGAACCGAGGAACATACACTCGCGTGACACTAGTAAAATGACCAAAATGTTAAAGGAAAAAAGAACAGATCAAATGAATAAAAATTGATGATAAAGAGAAAAAATAGGGAGAGGAATTAAAGATACATTCCTTACAGAGAAAAACATAATAATTGCAAACTTCTTAGGAACAAAATAAGTCAAAAGTCAATGGAACAATATTTTTAAATGATAAAACTATACCACACAAACTCAACAAATCTCTAAAGGATTCATTGGTCTTTTGAAGGGAAAAATAAAGAAAAAATTTCTCCAGCAGACTTGTACTACAAGAAATGTTAAAAGGAGCTCTTCTAGTCGAAATAAAATGATAGCAGATGAAAACTGATCCTATATATGAATGAGAAATTCTAAATACATAAGAAATGGTAAATGGAAAAGGTAAATACATAAGAAACAGAAGACAAGTTTATCTTTATTTGCCTTAAAATATGACTAACTGTTTAAAGTGAAAATAAGAACAATATAATGTGTTTTATACCATGTGTAGAAGTAGAAGGTATAATAGTAGTAGTACAAAAAATGGAAGAGTTACAAAAGGCTGTAACTAAAATTTTATCACAGCATCTTTTAACTAATATCATTCTATTTCATACAAAGGATAATGTGAAAATTCAAACATATTTATTCAAGCAGTATATGCATTTCTTTCAGATGAACATGTAACATTCACAGGAAATATCATAGACTAGTTCATGGAACAAATCTCAAAGTCAGACCAAAATAGAATCAAATTATAATTTATAACAAAAAAATACCTGGAAAATCTTCAAACATTTGGAGACAGAATAAGCACTTGTAAGAAAGCCCAGGGATCAAAGTAGAAATCATTAGGGATACCAAAAAATATGCTGAATTGGACAATACTGAAACACAAAATATCAAAATTGTAAGATGAAAGTAACACACTAATTAGAGGGAAATTTATAATTCAGAATATTTATATTGGGAACCATAAAGGTCTAAATCTTTCATCTAAGTATCTTCCATGTGAAACTAGAAAAGGAAAAACAAATAAAATGTTAGTTAGTAGAAGAAATTAAATAATAACACTAAAATGGAAATCATTAAAATAGTAGACAAAAGAGAAAAAACAATGAAACTAAAAGCTGTTTTTAATAAGATCAATAACATGATATATATCTATCTAGTCTAAGAAAAATAAAATAGAGAAGATCCAAATGACCATATCAAGATTAAAGTCAGAACATCATCATAAATTATGAGGATAACAAGAGAATATTCAGAGAATATTAAAAACAATTTCATGATAATGTAAAATATTAAAAAACAGTCAAAAGAAACAAGGAAAACAAAATATAAGTAACAAAGAACACTGGGAACAAGGAATATATATTTAAACCCAAGGTGATATATTTAAACCCAAACATATAAAGAATTTTCATTTAACATATTTGTTCTAATTCACTGAAATTTGACAACCTATAAAAAATAGAAAAATTTCTGGAAAGACTCCATTACTAAAACTTACTCAAGAATATATGTAAATATTAATGGCCTATAAATATATTAAAGATATTGAGTTACAATGAAAGACCTTGGCATAAAGTTAACTACAAACTCATAGCTTAACTAGAAATTTCTGCTAAACATTTTCAGAAAAGATAATACTAATCCTACCAAAAAATTTTTCAGAATAAAAGTGGAGAGAACACTTTCTAATTTTAATAGGCCAGCATTACTCAAATGTCAAAAGCAGACAAAGATACTAAAGAAAAGAAAATTATAAACTAACTTATTCATAAATATAGATTAAAATATCCTTAGCAAAATAATAGCAAATTGAACCCAACCATGTGGAACTAATCTTAGCAATGAAAGGTCAGCTTGACATTAGAAAATCAAATCAATTTAACACATTAACAGAATATGTAATAAAAAAAAACATAGGATAATTTTGATTGATGGGGAGAAAGTATTTATCAAAATTATAAAGTTATTTATGATAAAAAGTCTCAGAAAACTAGAAAAACAAGTGGCATCTACCAAGAAAAAAACAGTGAACATCTACTTAATGATAATGAAGCAGGAAATGGCAACCCACTTCAGTATTCTGGCCTGGAAAATTCTATGCACAGGGCACTTAGTGGCTGCAGTCCATGGGGCCACTGAGAGTCAGACACAGCCAAGTACACACATATGCACTTAATGATAAAACACTGAAAGTTTTCTCTCTGTGACTGGGAGTAAGGCAATATTTATATGCCCATTTGAATACAAATATCAAATAAAAATATAACTTTATTTCAGATGGATATGCAAATTGTATATTCACTTGAAATTAAAAAAAAAAAAACAAAATTATCTCTTGTAGATCCCTTCCCCATAGAAATTTTAAATCATATAAGAGTATACTAAATTAAAGCTGTAAAACTTCTATTAGAAAACACAGGATACAGTATACTAACACATATATATGGAATTTAGAAAGATGGTAACGATAACCCTTATATGCAAAACAGAAAAAGAGACACAGATGTACAGAACAGACTTTTGGACTCTGTGGGAGAAGGCGAGGGTGTGATGTTTTGAGAGAACAGCATCGAAACATGTATATTATCTATAGTGAAACAGATCACCAGCCCAGGTTGGATGCATGAGACAAGTGCTCGGGCCTGGTGCACTGGGAAGACCCAGAGGGATCGGGTGGAGAGGGAGGTGGGAGGGGGGAACGGGATGGGGAACACATGTAAATCCATGGCTGATTCATGTCAATGTATGACAAAAACCACTACAATATTGTAAAGTAATTAGCCTCCAACTAATAAAAATAAATGGGAAAAAAAAAAGAAAACACAGGATATTATTTTTGCAAAATCAGGTTAATTTGTTAAATAGGGTGAAAACTGTAAAGGATAAAGTAATGTTAAACTGAATATCAAAATTTTAATTTCTGCTTAATAATGCTAATATTAAAAATTAAAATCCAGGAATTAATAATATTTATTTCAGTATGTTTGAATATATATATATATATATATACACACACACACATATGTGCTTATATATATATGCTTTATCTTCTACCACTCAGAAATTGGAAAGAAGCAACCCAATTAAAATAGGTCAAAAGTACAATCAAGGGATATAATGAGGGTATTTTTACAGTGATTCAATTGTTCTACATATTGATTCTAGTATTGATTACACAACTGTATGCCTTTGTCAAAATTCATTGAACACTATAGCAAAGCAATTACGTTTTACTATATGTAAATTAATCAATATTTTTGGATAGATACTTCCAAAAAGAGATATATAAGTCAATAAGTACATGAAAAGATGTTCAACACAATTACAATTAGGGCAATGGGAGTTAAAGTCTCTAACACCTACTATATTGGCTAAAATTAAAAAGACTAAAATCACCTAGTGTCAAGAATGTTGTGAAGCAACTGGAATTTGCATCACTGCTGTTTAAAATATAAAATGGTGCAACTACTTTAGAAAACAGACAGTGTCACATAGAATTGAGTATACAATTACCACATTACATAGTAATTCAACGCATGGGTATTTACTCAAGATAATAAAATAGATTAAAACTATGTTCATGGAAATTCTTATACTTAAGCATAGCACCTTTATTTATATTGACCCCAAAACTGGAAACAACTCAATGTCCACAGACTAATAATTTTATAAAGAATTTCTGGTATATCCATATAATAGTACACAACTCAGCAGCCAAAAGAAACAAGCTACTGTAAAAGCACAACATGTTTGATTTGCTAAAATACACTCATAGACGCTAGATGCAGTGGAGCCTATATTGTAAAGTTTCATTTGTGTGTTAGACCAGAACTGGAGAAATTAATTTGTGGTGATACAAAGCAAATTAGCAATTGCAGATAGAGAAGCGGGTAACAGGATGAGATGGTTGGATGGCATCACTGACCAATGGACGTGAGTTTGAGCAAGCTCCGGGAGATGGTGAAGGTCAGGGAAGCCTGGCGTGCTGCAGTCCATGGGGTCACAAAGAATTGGGCACGACTGAGTGACTGAACAACAACGGGAGGCCACTGGCGGGGGAGCAGAGTATGAAGTGGGCTTTGAGGGATAGCAAAGGACACAGGAAAACTCTCCGGGGTGATAAAAATATTCTGTAATGTACACTTTTGCCTAAACTCTCTGCTTAAAACAAATATTGATGTATGTTATATACCTTAGTAATATTGATTAAAGTAACATTTTTGGTTTTTGCATGCAAAAGCATGCAAAAACCAAAAATGTTACTTTCTGTTTAGATAGAAATATCTGTGTAAATATGCAAAAGGTAGAACCAAAATGCTATTTTAATCAATATTACTACAGCAGTATATGATTTATATTTCTAATGCAGAAAAATTAACTAGATTTTTACATTTAATGAGACTGAAACTTTGCTTCTAAGCTTGCTAATTTAATTTTCAGTATTTCCATAAAGGGAATTTTAAACAGTTTCAGGCCCTTTTTTACCACTTTTCCCTCCCTCATCTTCTCTAGCAAATATGGATGATGTTTAACCAAAATGCTCTCTACAGTATATCACCCTGGTCATCCTGGACTAAAGTGTGACTGAGTAGGAGCCTTTAAAATCTTTCACTGGATAAAATATCACAAATAAGTTCTGTTATAAGCAAGCTCATATTCACTAGATAAAATGGGATACAGAGAGTTTTTCATGTATCAGTATTATTGTCTCAAAGGAAAACCAGATACAAAGACCTACAAAGTCCCCAGGAATCTTGTGGACTGCTTTGTTTTGAGCAGTACATGCTGTGATCTTTTAACCTGTTTGCATGGATGTAATCTTTCCCAACCTTTACCTTATTGAGTTGAAGCTGTATTGAAACTGGATGAAAATCAGTGCCTCCTGACAACTGAAAAGCTCTTAAGAAAAAAGAGATATGGCAACCAAGCAGGGTGATGACAACCAGCCAGTTATGTGTCAAGCATATTTAAGTGTTTTGTTTTTTTAAGACTGAAGCTTGCTGTAGGCATCTGCACTAGCACAGGTACTGGGCCACGTTTGTTCATTTTCTAGTTTTGTTTTTAGAAACTATACTACCATTGGAAAAAACATGTCCTAGATTTAGTGACTAAAGAGCAAAAAAATAAAGAAAAGTCAAGATTGCATTTATTTGGGGGCATTGTATGTATATGTAATTTTTAAACATTATGGAGATAACCTTAGATATCAACCCTTATATGAGAAATGTAAAAAAGAAGAAATGTTACAAGATGATTCATCAAAGCATTACTAACAATATTTTAAAAAATGGAAAAATCTAAATGTCCACTAGACATTTAGTTTAAATCAGCTACATTTACTAATATGGAGAGTTTGTAAGATATAATAAAGATTGAAAAAATTAAGAAGAATAATTACATTATAATGAATTTTTTAAAAATACCAAGCCATAGTAAATAATACTCACAAATATATCTACATGATACAAAACTATAAAGACAGACAGTACTAAAATCATTTATGAAAATTATAACCAATTAATTTATTACAGTTGTTATTAACACTGGTAAAGTGGGAAATGAGACTTCAATGATTTTATGCAAATAAATGAATATGACCTAAATGACCTTGCTATAGAAAGAAAGTCAGACACCATTACTTGCATTTGACAGAGACTCAAAGGAAGACAGAGGAGTCAGAAAGATTTATGGTAGATAAAATAAGAGAGATGGATTTAGGCATGCCCTGATTGGAAGTTTTTGGCATGAGAAGCTGAAGGAAAGCTAACTAAAATTGGAACATCATACATGGAATTGTTTAGGGGAGTATATATGATTTTTTCCAGTTGGTCTTACATTGGATGTAGAAGCATAAATTAGGGAAACTGTCAGTTATTCATCAAGTCCTGGCCATTTGGGACCACCTGCTTCAGGGGTTACTGCCTGTCTTCTTGGGCTGGTTGCTGCAGATAATAATTTGGCTTTGTGGTCTGGCTGCTAAAGCTAATGGGTTAGAGTTCTATTTTTATATATAATCTGACCATCATCCATTCATCTATTCTGTCTATCAATTTGTAAGGCTTTATTCCTTAAGAAGACTCACACTATTGATATAAGTCAAAATGTAATTCCATGGACAAATACTTAAAAGTGGCAAGAAGTATAAATTTATATTAATAAAAAATATAAAATTAAGATATTATAATCATGTATATTTTGCTATTTCTTGGCATTTGCTGAAGGTTATCACTTATATGCTTGTATATATAAGCATGATTCCTAAATTAAAACTCTACATGTGCTTCCAAAATGTTGATTCTTAAAACATACAACTCAAGATAGCTTTGGCATTCATTATACACACTATTATGGGACTACAAATGAAATTTTATTAAGATATATTTTCATAACTGAGCACTGTAATAGGAGCTGAACAATGCAAGTCATGTATTATATTTATCAGCATTATTTATTTACTATTAATATTTTATCTTCAATATTTCAATTTATGGGAAAGAACTACACGATAAAAATATTTTAAATCACTGTTAAGGAAAATGTTTGTCCTGCTTCTCAGCTAGTAGAGTATGGGGGTTGATTCATAGTAGCATCTTTCATGAAAAGAGAAACAGAGACAATTCTTGTGTTATAAATGCTACTTTTACAGGCCTAAGTTATCTACTTGCAAAATTGGTGTTTCCTTGAAAGAAGTCATATTATCAGGCTGAGGAAGAAGTTTAACTTCATATCTGCTAGAACATTACAGCCCATTTTGATTTCTTACTTGATTTCATTTTGATGTTGCAAACTTTCCTTAGAGAGGAAATAGCAGGGATTGTTGTTGAGGAAATCATTATATTTTACAGAGGAGCTGAATGATTTGAGGAAGGGGCATAAGGATTTACTAATGGTCTGGCTTTTATTTATTGATTGATTTCTTATAAGCTATCTCTGATACTTGGTATGATAGAAAACGTAACTGTGGATGATTGCTACTAGAATTTTGGAAAGTTTCATTGGTTCAGTTTTTAAGGAGATAGTGCTCTGGTTATCCAAATGGTATTAACAGGAATTGAAAATTACTTCCTTTCCACTCACTCAGCTTCAAAAATCAGGTCAGGTTGTTCTGTAAATGAAAACTCAACTGAAGCAGTTTCTCTCATCCTCTTCTTTGGCTAAATCAAGATCTAGACTTCAAAGCTAAAAATGTAATCTTTTCAGGAGCAATACAATCAATGCAGACAAAAGTAAAACTCACAGATCAGCCTCTTCAAACTTTGAAACTAAGATAAAAAGACCCAGTTAAATTTCACGGGCAGTGAAATGTCATGTTAATCATAGAAATTTGACCCACAGGTACAATCTTCTCTGACATATTTGTTTTAAGAGCAGTGGGCTTAGCCATGCAAGCATTAAACTGAGATAACCTGAATGAATTTTGTTTTAATAAAGACTATGGATAATGCAGGTCCACTCTAAAGTTATAGCACATCTTCATGAATATGTGTCCTTTATGTGTTAAGAGTTGGCCAGCAAAAATCTTCTAAAATCTATTTTAAGGAACAATTTACATTCTTCTGCACCATTGCTGAGGACTTGTCTTATAAATCTAAAGACTGACTACATTTCTGTTTTATTCCTCATGTAGAAAAAAGAGAGTTTTCTATTTTTTAAATTAATATGTTGGTCACAGTTTTTTTTAAATTTCAGGAAAACATGAGAAATAATATTTCAAAAATGCCCACATCCTTAAAACCTCAAGTTTAGTATGGAAAACAAATTCATAAATTCATAGTTCATAAACTACATGCCACAGATTTCTAAATGGTGCCCTAGAGTTTAGAGCCCCACAGATAACAACATAAGCAACAACATAGAGTTGATTAAGACACCGTAGGGAAAACAACCTTTAATATGAAGTTAGAATTATGAAAATGAGCACAACAGACAAAGAAGAGGGAGGAAAAAAAAAAAAAAGAACCTTTAGGCAGAGGCAGGAGAATGTTCCAGAAAGTGTGAAAGGACATAGTGCATTTTAGGAAATTCAGTTAGGCTGGGACATATAATCTATTGCTGAAGAAAATTCATGATGGACTTTCCCTGACAAGACAAAGAATCTGAACACTGGCTTGTAGGCAATAAGCAGCCAGTAAACATGAGCATATTTAGAATTTATCTGTTTGCCTTTTAAAAGATAATTGACAGTAGTTCTATGAGCTATAAGTGGAGAATGAGGTATGAGAAGGAGAAACAAGTGGCAGGAAGTTGGTAATGAGGCTGTTTCAGGATGAATAATCTAATTCAAAAGCCTATTAGATAGAGAGGAAGTAAAGAATTCAGCCTTCATTTCCAAAGTAGCAATTAATGATTGATTAGTCATAATTGGGAAAGAAAAAACTGGAGATTAAGATACCAGTTTAGGTTAAGGACAGTGGTACAAATTATCAAGCTCAGGAATATTATAGAAGAAGCAGATTGAGGAGGCTGGGATAGAGAATGAAAGTAGAAATAAGTGAGATCTTTGTACCAGTGGTGATTTTGAAATTCCTAAAGGATGCTCATTAGACATACAGGCTTGGGTCTTGACCCTTAAACCCATAAAATCAATAGTTGATGTTCTATCAGTTGAGGAGCTCAGCCAGGAACAGTATAAAAATTGAGAAAACCCTAAGGAACTATGTAGCATTTGAAGGGGTATGAAGAAACAGGATTCAAAGAGGAACACTAAGAAAACGTCATACAATTGTACATTGTTGCTGGTGATGAAAGTGTTCTAAAAACCAAAAGAGATCATTTCCAAAAATTCAGAATCAACACTGTCAAAGGACAACACATGTATTACAAACACATGTATTACAAGGCCACCATGTTAATACTTTCATGGATGATTTGTTAATTTTCTGTTATCATTTCAAACAAACAGGTGAAGATTATGTACTTAATTAAATGCTATTGCTTTCAAAATGCCTTTTTCCTTTATCTTGCACACATAAAGAATGTTGCATTTAACATTTTTCTTTTTTTTTAAATTTAGCTCTGTTAGATTGCATTTGACTGAGTGACAGAATATTAAAAAAAAATGGTTTAATCACTCAAAGATTCAATTTCTCATGTTAAAAAAACAAATATAGCCCTCTTTGGGCTCCTACCTTAGCTTTGCAGTCTCTTGAGTCTGTCTCTTTCATCTAACAGCCTACTTCACCATCTTACCATGAGGCATCCATTCTAAGGGTCAAGATGGCTGCTGAATCTCTGGTATCACATCTGAATTTCCAGTCTAATAAAGGAAAAAGAGAAAAGAAAAGAAGAGATTGGTAAAAATGTCCCTCTGATTTGAGTCAGATTCTCTGAAAAAACCTTCCTGGAATTCCTTCCCAACACTTAAGGTTTCTGGACCACATCTAGGTTTAACAGAAATTGGAAATGTAGCATTCATTTCTAGCACTAATAGACCAAGATAAAACTTGGGAGTCTGCTAAATAGAAAGGAATGTTTTATAGGTTATTAGCTATCTTTGTCATGAGTTCCTAATATATGGAAGGGTTTGGATGATTGAAAAAATACATATATTTTTAAAATTTAAATGTGGTCCCTTCTTTTCATTAATAGTCCATAGAAAATCATATAAAACACAATATGAAAAACAGTACTTTTTGCCATTAAGAAGGTAGTATTAAGTACAATGGGTTATAGTGGAGAATGTAATCCCAGATGGAATCCAAATTTTCCAGGTTGCTAAGACTGGGGAAGGACACAAGGGATTGGAAAACTCAAGGGTAGAGAAAATGATATGTTTTGGTTAAAGCACCCAAAATAGTAGGGGGAGAATAACACTGGGCCTTAGAAATTCAAACAGCAAATTCAAACCAATATTTAAAACTTAGAAATATTTACTTATAAAGAGAAGGTCAAGCCCTTAGGAATATGGAAACTTCTAGGTCCTAAGTATCAATTACTGAGGAATTTTACATGAAAGCTACTGCCCAAAACTGCAAGACAAATTCTTTAGATTCTGTAGCAAAGGTGCGAATGTCACCTACATGCAATTTGTTAACTTTTAAGAAATTCTCATGCTTCTCTAATGGAGTGAATTGCCATCAATATTGTACAAAAGAAGAGAAAGAAGTTTGCTGTTTTATATATCTTCAAATATTCAGTTTAGATAAATTTAATATTTGAAAAGGGAAAAATACAAAATGCATTTTTGGTGTATATTAAATTTTATCCCAAATGAAGATTTGAAGTGTGCGTTTAGAGAAATTTAAGACACCGGATTAAAATGACTGATATTCAATCTGGAGAGACTTTTGTACAATGTGCAATTTGGTTTTCTGACTTTTTTTTAGAGACATTTGCCCTTTCATAACTGTTACTATCTTAAGAATTTTATTAAGTTATTGGTTTCTTGATGTTATTTCATGTATTATGTATTTTGAGCAGATAATTAAACTAGCATTTAGATTTTCCAACTTGCTTAACCTTACAACCCTCTGTAATAGATGTCGTTATGAATAAAATTTTATGGGCAAGAAAATGCAAACATTGTATGTTATAGCCATTCCTTTCAAGGAAAAAGGCGAGATCGCTTTCTACATCTGATAATTATTAGCTATTCGTAAAGCCTGTAAACTCACCACATAGACAGCATCAGAATATTCTATTATAGGAATGTGAAAGTTATCTTTTTCTGTGGATTAGTTGTATTTCTAAAACCAATTTCAATATTTTTTTTCCAAATCCGCCCTCCCCCACAAAATATGAAATCAACATGCCCTTTTAAATCTCAGAGTTAAAAACAGTACTATCCAAACTGGTTTATGGAGTCCTAACTTCTTGCTCCCATGTGCCTTTCTCCTAGAATGCTTTGCCTGTTTTGGCATACCTCTTTTTTGGGGCAGAAAGAGTCCTGAGACCCTTTGCTTATAAAGTGGCACACACTGAATATAATAGGCTGTTTTTATCAATGATACATGAGCAGCTTCCAAGAAATTGATGCCAAATCTAGAGAATGAAGATGCATATGGTATTCACAATTGAACTGATCAACTTCTTGAGACACCTGCAAGTAAAGATGAAGAAAAAACATATAATTAAAAAAATTAAAAAAACAGTCACTTTCATTAACAAAGCATTTTGGGAACAACTCTCAGTCTCAAAGAGGTTATGTGCACCTTATCTGTAGCTGTCAATTCTACTTTCTCACTTTCTTTTTTGATTCCTTTACAAATCCAGAGAGCTCCAATGCTTCAGAGAAAATTGTCTTATTGGCCTTAGGTGTGATATGGCAGGAGAGCCAACAATAGATCTTTATCCTCCCATTGTTGGGACCATTAAAACTTCAAAATCAAAACTGCTTTAAATAGAACACATCAATTTTCAAGATATATTTCAAGTTTGTTGAAACATTACTGACAGGAGTTACCTTAAACCAAGGTATGCTAAAAGAGTGCATTTTTCTTAAACTCCATCCAAGAATGTTAGTAAATTAAGAACTTGAAAGGCAGCTAGGTGCAGAAAATGATTTCACACTTGGAACATGAGCATGGGTCAGACAGGTGTGCAAACAGATTTTTGCTTAACTGATTATTGTATGCACTAGAACACTTTCCAGGTCTGGAGCTTGATAAAATGCAAATGACACTTTGCATGACAATTAAGAGGGTTAAAATAGGTCATGGACAAAGAAAGTTGATCACATTGATTCTCTATAAATAATACTTATTGTTTAAAGTGCTATATTATTGTGGCAATGCTAGGTAAATCTTGAAAACTACTCAGGATACTTCAAATAAGCATATGTACTCTTTTACCCTGTGCTGGGCTTTGTGTTACCTTCTGAAATTCCAGAGAAATTGAAGACTCAATCCCCAAATTGAAAAGTATCCACTCTAATGGATAAGCAAATACATAAACAAATTGTTTCCCATAATTTGGTAATTTGGACTCCTATACCTAAAATGCCATTTTTTAAATCTAGCTATTTCCATTTTTTTTTAATTTATTTTTGTTGTTGTTTAGTCACTAAGTTGTGTCCAACTCTTTGTGACCCCATGAACTACAGCACACCAGGCTTCTCTGTCCTTCATCATCTCTCAGAGTTTGCTCAAACTCATGACCATTGAGTAGGTAATGCCATCCAACCATCTCATCCTGTCACCCCCTCTTCCTCCTGTCCTCAAACTTTCCAGAATCAGGGTCTTTTCCAATAAGCCAGCTCTTTGCATCAGGTGGCCAAAGTATTGGAATTTCAGCTTCAGTATCAGCTCTTCCAATGAATATTTAGAGTTGATTTCCTTTAGGATTGACTGGTTTGATCTTCTTACTGTCTAAGGGACTCTCAAGAGTCTTCTCCAGCAACACAGTTTGAAAGCATCAGTTCTTCAGTGCTCAGCCTTCTTTCTTGTCCAACTCTCATATCCATACATGACTACTGGAAAAACCACAACTTGGACTATATGGATCTTTGTTGGCAAAGTGATGTCTCTGCTTTTTAATATGCTGCCTAGGATTATCATAGTTTTTCTTCCAAGGAGCAAATTTTTTCTAACTTCATGGCTACAATTACCATCCACTGTGATGTTTGAGCCCAAGAAAATAAAACCTGCCACTGTTTCCATTTTGGAGAAGGCAATGGCACTCCACTCCAGTACTCCTCTCTGGAAAATCCCATGGATGGAGGAGCCTGGTAGGCTGCAGTCCATGGGGTCGCTAAGAGTCAGACACAACTGAGCGACTTCACTTTCACTTTTCACTTTCATGCATTGGAGAAGGCAATGGTAACCCAATTCAGTGTTCTTGCTTGGAGAATCCCAGGGACAGGGGAGCCAGGTGGGCTGCCGTCTATGGGGTTGCACAGAGTTGGACACGACTGAAAAGACTTAGCAGCAGCAGCAGTTTCCATTTTTCCTGTCTATTTACCATGAAGTGATGGGATTAGATGCCATGATCTTAGTTTTTGGACTGTTGAGTTTTAAGCTAGCTTTTTCACACTCCTCTTTCACCTTCATCAAGAGGCTCTTTTGTTCGTCTTTGCTTTCTGCCATTAGACTAGTAACATCTACGTATGTGAGGTTGGTGATATTTCTCCTGGCAATCTTGATTCCAGCCTGTGATTCATCCAGCTCAGCATTTCACATGATGTAGTCTGCATAGAAGTTAAATAAGCAGGGTGACAATATATAGCCTTGATGTACTCCTTTACCAATTTTGGAACCAGTCCATTGTTTCATGTCCAGTTTTAGCTGTTGCTTTCTGACTTGTACACACGTTTCTCAGGAGGCAGGCTTTTTTTATATATATAATTTGATTATGATGTGTCTGAGCATTGTTTTCTTAGAATTTAGCCTGTGGGGAAGTTTTTCAATTTCTTGAGTCTGTATATTGTGTCTATTTATATATTTTGTCTAATTTGATGTTTTAAATCATTATTTCTTCATTTTTTTCTCTCTTCTGCATTTGAAACAGCAATTATCTATTTGTTTGCTTTTAAAAATTCTCCTATAAGTTACTGAAGATCTGCCCATTTTTTTTTAATCAATTTTCCCCTTTATAAATGTGATGATTTCTATTGCTACAATGTCAAACCTACTGGGTTTTTTTTGTTTGTTTGTTTGTTTTTCAGAGATTCTAGAAATAAGAACCAGAAATCTGCAGAGGATTTTGGTAACAGCTTTTAGAGATACAGTTTACATATTATGCAACTTATCCATTTAGAGCATAGAATGAATATTTATTAGTTGTGCAATGATTACTTCAGCAATTTTAGAAGATTTTATCACTCCAAAAAAAATGTCACATGTTGTAGCCAGCATAGAAGGTAGGGATCGAAAGTGGTTGATTCACAGTTTGGGAAAAATAAACTAGAGACAGAATTAAAGTTTTAAAGATGGGACTAGGGGACTCAAGACCTCTTAGGTCAAGCGCCCTCTTCCTCGGAGCCACAATACTTTTATTTAGCGTCTTGGTAAGCAGAAAGTATCTGTTGTGTTACAATGAAGTCAGCCTCCTTTGTTCCTGGTCATATCTTCCATTTTATTGATTACTTTAAACTATCTTTGCTATTTTCTTGGACAAGGGCTATCACTTAGCTGGAGGTCACAGACCAGCATATGCCTTGGGAAAACATCTTAGTGTGTGAACAAGCAGTGTTCTGAACTTGCTCTGACCTGGTTTTCCAAGGTCCACACTATGTTTTTCCTCAGCTTAGCACGGCATGACAACCCGAACTAATCAGCCCAATGTACTTTTATTTGGATTATGCTGTATTGCTATATTTTACTTTTATTATTTTCTTATAGTGATTTCTCATGGCTTAGCCAGAGCAACAGGCAGCTATTAAACCCTGCATAAGAATAGCAAGGAGAGATGAGAAAGCCTTCCTAAGCAATCAATGCAAAGAAATAGAGGAAAACAACAGAATGGGAAAGACTAGAGATCACTTCAAGAAAATTAGAGATACCAAGGGAACATTTCATGCAAAGATGGACTCAATAAAGGACAGGAATGGTAGGGACCTAACAGAAGCAGAAGATATTAAGAAGAGGTGGCAAGAATACACAGAAGAAATGTACAAAAAAGATCTTCATGACCCAGATAACATAGATGGTGTGATCACTCACCTAGAGCCAGACATCCTGGAATGTGAAGTCAAGTGGGCTCTAGGAAGTATCACTATGAACAAAGCTAGTGGAGGTGATGGAATTCCAGTTGAGCTATGTCAAATCCTGAAAGATGATGCTGTGAAAGAGCTGCACTCAATATGCCAGCAAATTTGGAAAACTCAGCAGTGACCACAGGACTGGAAAAGGTAGTTTTCATTCCAATCCCTAAGAAAGGCAATCCCAAAGAATGCTCAAACTACCTCACAAATGCACTCATCTCACATGCTAGTAAAGTAATGCTCAAAATTCTCCAAGCCAGGCTTCAACAATACGTGAACTGTCAACTTCCAGATGTTCAAGCTGGTTTTAGAAAAGCCAGAGGAACCAAAGATCAAACTGCCAACATCCATTGGATCATCGAAAAAGCAAGAGTTCCAGAAAAACATCTATTTCTGCTTTATTGACTATGCCAAAGCCTTTGACTGGGTGGATCACAACAAACTGTGGAAAATTCTGAAAGAGATGGGAATACCAGACCACCAGACCTGCCTTTTGAGAAACCTGTATGCAGGTCAGGAAGCAACAGTTAGAACTGGACATGGAACAACAGACTGGTTCCAGATAGGAAAAGGAGTATGTCAAGGCTGAATACTGTCACCCTGCTTATTTAACTTATATGCAGAGTATATCATGAGAAATGCTGGGCTGGGGGAAGCACAAGCTGGAATCAAGACTGCCAGGAGATTATCAATAACCTCAGAGATGCAGATGACACCTCACTTATGGCAGAAAGCAAAGAAGAACTAAAGAGCCTCTTGATGAAAGTGAAAGAGGAGAGTGCAAAAGTTGGCTTAAAGCTCAACATTCAGAAAACTAAGATCATGACATCTGGTCCCATCACTTCATGGCAAATAGATGGGAAAAACACTGGAAACAGTGGCTGACTTTATTTTGGGGGGCTCCAAAATCACTGCAAATGGTGATTGCAGCTATGAAATTAAAAGACACTTACTCCTTGGTAGAAAAGTTATGACCAACCTAGACAGCATATGAAAAAGCAGAGACATTACTTTGTCAACAAATGTCCATCTGGTCAAGGCTATGGTTTTTCCAGTGGTCACGTATGGATGTGGGAGTTGGACTATGAAGAAAGCTGAGCACCGAAGAATTGATGCTTTTGAACTGTGGTGTTGGAGAATACTCTTGAGAGTCCCTTGGATAGCAGGGAGATCTAACCAGCCCATCCTAAAGATCAGTCCTGGGTGTTCACTGGAAGGACTGGTATTGAAGCTGAAATTCCAATCCTTTGGCCACCTGATGTGAAGAGCTGACTCACTGGAAAAGACCCTGATGCTGGGAAAGATTGAGGACAGGAGGAGAAGGGGACGACAGAGGATGAGATGGTTGGATAGCATCACTGACTCAATGGACATGGGTGGACTCTGCGAGTTGGTGATGGACAGGGAGGCCTGGCGTGCAGTGGTTCATGGGGTCACAAAGAGTCGGACACAACTGAGTGACTGAACTGAACTGATCCCCCTTTTTGTTTTTGTTGCACAAACCTTGGAAGAATATCGGCCAGACATACACAAAAATCTCAGAATATACTGGGGAGCCCAAAATATACAGAGAAAGATTGAAGGCAGGCGGAGAAGGGGTCGATGGGATGAGACGATTGGATGGCATCACTGACTTGATGGATATAAGTTTGAGTAAGCTCCGAGAGTTGCTGAAGGATAGGGAAGCCTGGCATGCTGCAGTCCATGGGGTTGCAAAGAGTCAGACATGACTGAATGACTGAACTGAACTGAACTGAATCTTACTTGATTTCTAGACTGAAATATTAGCTGTATATATGCCTCCTAGAAAGAAACAAAGTGAAGTTGCTCAGTGGTATCTGACTCTTTGCGACTCCGTGGACTGTATAGTCCATGGACTTATCTAGGCCAGAACACTGGAGCCTTTCCCTTCTCCAGGAGATCTTCCAAACCCGGGGATTGTACCCATGTCCCACATTGCAGGCGGATTCTCTACCAGCTGAGCCACAAGGGAAGTCCAAGAATACGGGAGTGGATAAGCTATCCCTTCTCCAGGGGATCTTTCCAACCCAGGAATCGAACTGGGGTCTCCTGCATTGAGGGAATCCCATATGCCTCTTAGGGTAGCTTTTAAAAGCAGGGGAACAAAAATAAGTAAGGGCAGGCTATTGGAGCTTTTACAACCCTTTTACAACCCTACAGTTCCTTCTGCACCTTTGTTTGGGGAGGAAAAATTCCCTTTGCCTCCTCTTCCTCCCTCTCCTGGCTAAATGCTGGAGAGACTTAAGCTTTTCCTTCCTTACAACAGGCAGAAGTTCTGTCACCCCTCCAGAAAGGTATTAGTCGGACTCGACAGGAGGGTGACTTGGATGCTATTATTATGGCATTTCCAGTGACAAATCATGAACGGATAGTTCCAGGGACAGATCCTAATAATCCTAATGGGGTATATGAGGCTGTACACAAACAGATTCCCTTCAGAATACTGAAGGAATTTAAGCAAGCTATTCAGAATTATGGAGTAAATTCTCCTTTTACCTTGGGAATAGTGCAAGGACTAGCTGAGGGTTCCCATGTGACTATGTTGGCTCGTGGCTTAGCCAGAGTAACAGGCGGCTGACTGTTAACCCCTGTAGTTATGTCCTTTAGCCCCAATTTTATCTCTCAAGTATCCTCTGTTCCCCATCCCTGGGTAATAACCACTAAGCAAATGTCTATTTCCATTGAGTTGCCTATTCTGGATATTTTACATAATATATATGATCTTTTGTGGTGACTTATTTCACTTATAATATTTTCAAGGTTCATCCCTCTTATAGCATGTACAAGGATCAAGATTCATCCCTTTTGTGGTATCTATCTTATTTTATGTTTATGTAGGACATTTTAATTATCTGTTCATCAGTTGATGGGCACTATTCTATTTGTGCTGCATTTCTCAGATATTTATTGACAGTAAGATTCCTGGGTTTTATTATTCATTTCCATTTGCTGGCATCCTTGGAAGAATCAGGCTGTCTATCTCATTTTATCTTTTTGTGCACATACTGGCTGGTATGGGGTTGTAAAGAAGTGTTTGTCATGTAAAGGAAAATCACAAAGGTGAACACAGGCATAGGCCCTATATGATTGTTGTTCAAGCCAGAGCACTTCCTCTTGAGTTTTTTATTCTCACCACATTTGGAAAAACTCTGCTATAGGTCAGCACTACAACCAGATGTGACTGTAAGTCAGTCACGTAAGATCAAATATTATATGATTCCACTTATTATTCAAATAGTGTATTCAAATAGTGAAAGTCACTCAGTTGTGTCTGACTCTTTATACCCATGGACTATACAATCTGTGGAATTCTCCAGGCCAGAATACTGGAGTGGGCAGCCTTTCTTTCTCCAGGGGATCTTCCTGACCCAGGTATCAAACCAGGGTTTCCTGCATTACAGGCAGATTCGTTACCAGCTGAGCCACAAGGGAAGCCATATTAGGTATCTAAAATATTCAAATTCATCGAATCAAAGAGTAGAATGTCACCCCTTTTATTTTCCACACATCCTCAATCTAGACTTAAAAGATCTAACTTTCCCTCTCTTATTCAGTTCTGAAACAATATGTAGATGTTCTACATTGTTCAGAGAACATAGAAGCCTATAGAAAATATTCCAATTTTTTTTTCTCATTCTTATCAGAAAAGTTATATAAAGTCTCAAAAGATAAATTACAATTTTGTCAAAACACAGTTAAGTATTTATGGATTGACATCTAAGGAGAGAAAAGCACTTTCTCCTGACAGACTAAAAACTGTTTAAACTTATCACATGCCCTGCACACACAAACACACACACACATGAGTGTTACCCCTTACTCCAAAAATGATACTTTCCTTACCACCAACAATCTTCTGAAAGTATTGGAAGGACCAAAGTGCTTTGCTGTGCTCTGTCTCTTCAGTCAAGTCCGACTCTTTTCAACCTTATGGACTGTAGCTCGTCAGGCTCCTCTGTCCATGGGATTCTCCAGGCAAGAATACTGGAGTGGGTTGCCGTGCCCTTATCCAGGGGATTTTACCAACCCAGGGATTGAACCCACGACTCCTGCATTTCCTGCATTGCAGGCAATTCAGGCAGATTCTTCACCCACTGAGCCACCTGGGAAGGACCAATAGCATTCTTAAATTCAAATCAGTAAAACTTTCAGAAGTCCTTGAGTTCTCTTGGCCAAAGATACTAGCAGTACATTTTATAGCCACCTGAACCATGGTTAAAAGGACATATCAGTTTTCCATTTATGAACTGGCAACTGGAAGGCCACGCCTTTAGGGAAGTTATCTTTGATTCTAGACTCTGCCCTACTGCATGCAGACATGGTGAAACACTGAAAGGAGTTCATGTACTATATCCCTGTTCTATACACAGTAAGGCTGCCTCACCACATCTTTCTAAGCAGACTCTTCATGATTGTCAACTAAGAGATTTCATCTGTTGGAGGAAAGATCAGAGAAAATATGCTCTTGAACCTTATGAAGAGAGACTTTATCAGGTATTGGAAAGAACAAACACAGACGGTGAACTCCAGGGAATCAAACCTGGAGTTTGTATTTCACAGCTAAGAAGAAATTTAAATTTCTTCACACCTGGAAGTTTATTCCAGTAGGGAACCTCAAACTGAGAACTGGCAGAGATCCCCTAGAAGCAGCTGATCTTTAACAGCAGACAGCTCATCCAAGGTCTTTGGAATAAGTGATCGACTTCAAATAGTAAAGAGCTTCTTCCCAAGTGTGTGACCAACACTCATATCTCATTCCTTTTTCCCTTTGATATGCGTGATCATAACCTTCCTCATTTCCTATGGATCCCTGGTTGTCACCCGTTTGGAGGGAACCTTTCCCCTTTCCTTCCCTCCCCGCTGTAATTGTTAATTGAGAACATTCTCATCTCAAGTCACTGCCTTCAGTCCTGCTGACAGCTGAATTTGCCATCTATCATAAGGCCCTACTAATTAAATAAAAACCTCTGGGCAATGCTGGCCTCATCAAATGAGACCACCAGGAAGGAATTACAGTCAATTGCGTTTCTATTTTCACTTAACATGTACAGGCAATGTTAAACTAATCAAACCATTGTTTTGTTAGTCTCTCTCTCTTCCAGAGAAAGAGCAAACTATTACAATCTATTGATTAGACTAGAGGCATTTCTAAATTTGATTCAACAACCTTCAGAGAACAATAGGCAAATACTTGCCATCTAGAAACAAACTACATATATGGAAGTCCATATATGTAACCCAGCTAATGTAAGGTCTTTGTTCCAATTTTGCATTGTGCACAACTCATTTTTCACCCCCTGTATTTCCACAGGGCTCTATTGGATAATTTTTTCCTTTGAGGCCATAGCACCACAAAACCCATAACAACACTTCATGCCCATTAGGAATAATATTCCAAGACTTGACTAGTCACTAAGATCCTAATTTCATAAGTCACCAAGTCTAGAAATTGCAGCTCATATGTAGGCTCCATAATGAGGCCACCTTGATTATTCAGCCAGTTTATTTGGGGGAATTACTGACATTATTTACACAAAGAATCTGAATAATGATCCCATTGGTAGTACTCATCCAAAGAGAAAAGGCTATAAGAAACTTATCACTAAGTCTGGGAGAAGTTATTAATGATATCATCTCTGCCAAATAAAAATTGCAAGGGTTTACAAAAATTACAAGTAGAAACAAAATTTAAAACTTTAAAAATAAAAAGTTTAGAGGCATACTAAATTATTTTGTTGCTTACTCACTTAGCTTTTACTTATTTCCACCATTTTTAAAGAACTGCTTTCTCCCAAAAAAGAAAGGCAAAGAGACATGGCCCTGAATTTGATACCCCAGACTTTAGTGGGTGGCTTATGTATGTAATAAAAATCAGTGTGAAAATTACATTTTATAAAAAAGAATTACATACTATTCTAAAAGAGCACATTGGGGGGGGGGTATACTCTCCCCACAACATAAAAAAAAGATGGCTTCATAAAAGGATTGATGCTTGAGTTTCATCCTTAAAGAATTAATATAATTTTCTATGTAGAGAAAGAATGGAGAATATGACATGTGCACAAATTAGAGTGTGCTCACAATTGAAGGTATGGAAAAAAAACCAGTGCTCTCAGTGAGAAGTGAATATGTCAGTGTGGCCATACACAAATCATGGCTGGGAACATGGAAAACCTAGTCTAGGAAAATATGTAGAGTCTGAATTGTGAAGGGTCTGAGATGCTGTGTTAACACTATCTTAAAGGAAATGTAGAGTTATTAAAGTTTTTGAAGCAGGGTTCATCACAATTATATTTCTTTGTTAGAATGTACTGTTAAACTTGGATAGTGATTGGGCTTCCCTGGTGGCTCAGATGGTAAAGAATCCACCTGCAATGTGGGAGACTTGGGTTCAATCCTTGGGTTGGGAAGATCCCCTGGAGGAGGGCATGGCAACCCACTCCAGTATTCTTGCCTGGAGAAACCCCATGGACAGAGAAACCGGGCCGGCTACAGTCCATGGGGTTGCAAGGAGTTGGACATGATAGTGATTAGTCAGGTGGAATCTGAGAGACCTCAATTTATGCCTGCATTAGAATAAAATGGTCCCCTAAAGATGTATATGTTCTAATCCCTAGAACCTGTGGCTATGTTATGCTGTATGGAAAGTGGTAATTAATATGGAAAGAGGTAATGAAGGTTGCTAATTAGCTGACCTGAAAATGAGAGCTTATTCTGTATAACTAGATGGACCCGATGTAATCATGGTTCAGTTCAGTTCAGTCGCTCAGTCGTGTCTGACTCTTTGTGACCCCATGGACTGCAGCACGCCAGTCTTCCCTGTCCATCACCAACTCCCAGAGATTGCTCAAACTCATGTCCATTGAGTCGGGGATGCCATCCAACCATCTTATCCTCTGTCATCCACTTTTCCTCCCACCTTCAATCTTTCACAGCATCAGAGTCTTTTCAAATGAGTCAGTTCTTCCCATCAGGTGGCCAAAGTATTGGTGTTTCAGCTTCAGCATCAGTCCTTCCAATGAATATTCAGGACTGATTTCCTTTAGAATGGACTGGTTGGATTTCCTTGCTGTCCAAGGGACTCTCAAGAGTCTTCTCCAACACCACAGTTCTACGGCGCTCTGCTTTCTTTATAGTTTATACATGACTACTGGAAAAACCATAGCTTTGACTAGATATGCATGACCTTTGGCAAATTACTCAACTTTCTATTTCCCCAATTGTAATAAAAGATAAGAACATTATCCCATTTGTCTTCCAGGAAAACTGAAATAATGTACATAAAGCACTTTGCCTATTGTTGGTGTTATATATATACATATATGTATATATATATAGTAGAAGGCAGCAGAAGCAGCAATAACTGTAGCATTATCTTTATTTTCTTCATTATTGAACATTCTGTGAATTAAATGTTATATTGATAAAAGAAGACAAATTTAAATTTTTTTCAGTCAATCTTATTAGACATGAGTTAGGGTCTAGGCAAAAGTAGTGGTGGTGGGGTTGGTGAGAAGAGGATGATCTAAGAAGCATTTCAGGGAAGAATCGAAGATTTTTAGTGGTAAGAAAGGAATAGCAATGTAAAGGGAAGGCTTTTATCTTCAGTCTTGGGTGACTGAATATATTTCACAAACAGCAACATGGTTTAATATATCATGTCATGCTCTGATACATGAGCACCTGTATAACTCAGGCTGAGAGCCATATGAGAAGCTGTTTCAAATGCACAGTCTTTTTCTACTTTCTTAAAGTATATTAAAGACATTAAATAACTTAGTTAAGCTGCAAGAAAAATTGATCTAGTGTCAGATAAGCCCTGCTGTCCACTGCACATACTCTGTAAGACAAGACCTTCAATAGCATCTTAAAATCTACCCAATAACTCCATTAACAACGTTTTCTCTCTGGTAGCCTAACCCTTGCACACCACCTTTAATAAAATGCTTATCCCCACACTGATCACACTGCCCTCTGCAACTATTGGGTGCCTGAATGTTCTACTCTAACAATTATCTTTCCCAAGTAGCTTCCTTTTGGACTTCCCTGGTGGCTCAGACGGTAAAAGCGTCTGCCTACAATGCAGGAGACCCAGGTTCTATCCCTGGGTCAGGAAGATCCCCTGGAGAAGGAAATGGCAACCCATTCCAGTACTCTTGCCTGGAAAATCCCATGGATGGAGAAGCCTGATAGACTACAGTCCATAGGGTCGCGAAGAGTCAGACATGACTGAGCGACTTCACTTTCACTTTTATAGCTTCCTTTTTAAGCTCGGAATGAATAGCAGAGTTTCTGTGTTGCTATGGATTCTGGACATATATCATTTTGTCAACTCTTGAGCCTAAACCTCTCCTTTTCATCAACAGTTTACTTAAGGAGACATTTTCCTTTACCTTGTTTCCTTATTAATAGACAAATGCTTATATATTGAGAATGTATCTGGAGTCCTGCTGAAATTAGTCCTTGGACTTCTGCTGATTTTAATCTGCACAAATGATCTAGAGAAAGAAACTGTGAACTAGTTGGAATTATTAATCAGCCAAAATTGCAGGGGAGGAGAAAAGTAGAGGAAGCTACAACCAAACCCAGGTGGGGTTCAATATGTCCTGTGGCTAAGTGGGTATGTGGTAAACAAAACATAAAAGGGAACCTCATGAAGAGCTCTCTATACTGGGCCTCGATGATTAAGAAATAAGTAATGCCATTCAGTTGAGATGCATGAAGTTTGGGGCATAATTATGGATCAGTCACTCCAAAATTGTATGAACTGTGTGAAGCTTCAATTAGACCAGAAAAATATGTAAGACCCACTTATCTGGCTCACTTGGAAACAGATTTGAATTTCAGTTTAACTTTCATAAAAAATACTGCTGAGGAAAGATACAGAAATATGATATAAGGATTTGCTGTCAGACTCACTAATAAATTGGAGTGTGTGTGTGTGTGTGTGCATGCACATGTATGTTCAGAGTCAAGTTTACCATTTTGCAAATTTTGATATATATATACACACACACACACCCATGTATACACATATATACATATATATAGGTTTATGGATATGCATATTTTATGTGTATATGCATATCCATAAACCTAGAAAGTGTTCTTGAGGCCCCTTAAAAGCAATTTCCCTTTTTCCATAGGCAACCATAGTTCTTATTTCTATCTCTATAGATTAGTAAGGAACATTCCAGAAGGAATCCTATAGTATATACTCCGTGTTTGGCCACTTACACTTAGTTTTAGGCTTCTGAGATGCATCTACACTGTTGAGTTTATTAGTATTTCACATCACAATTTGTCCATTTCCTGATTGATGGACACTTAGACTCTTTCCTGTTTGTGGTTATTGTTTAACAAAATGAAAACATTATATGAACTTTCTTGCACAAATCTTCTTTCCTTAAGGACTTTTCATTTATCTTACAATTGCATCTGGGGGTTGGTACATGTGTAGCACTATAAAAAACAGAAGAGGGATGTCCCCAGTGGTCCAGTGGCAAAGGTTCTGTTTGGAGGAGGCCTGGGTTCCACCCCCAGTCAGGGAACTAGATCCCATGCCACAACTAAGAGTTGGCATACCACAGCTAAAGATCTTGCATCCAACAACTAAAAGACCTCACATGCTGCAAAAAAGATCGAAAATACCGCATGTCACAAGTAAGACCTAGCACAGACAAATCTATACAGTAAATAATATACGTTAAAAACACAGAACAAAAGATTGGCCAAGTCAGTGTACTAATTTCTATTCCTATGAGCAAATACAGAGTTCCAACTAATGCATGTCCTTGTCCATATTTTGTGCTGCAAGTTTTTATATTTTTTAACTACTAGATGTAAAATGGTTTCTAAGTAAAAAAATGATTTCTCATTTCAAAATTTAATTGCATGTCTACAAAGACTAAATATGGTAAGCATCTTTTCCCATGCTTTGGGACAACAAGCCTTTTGATCAATATAATTATATTATTTGTCTTTTCATTATTTATTAAAAGGGAGAGAAAACATATATGCAGTACTTAGATATAATTATTGCAAATTTTTTCTCATCTGCAACTTGCATTATCATATTCTTAACAATGTTTTGAGATAGAAAGGGTTTTATGTCTAATATACTTTTTTCCTTCTAAAAGTTCCTTTTGTATTCTAAGAAATATTTGCCTATCCACGGTACAAAGGTATTCTCTTAGAGAGGTTTTCCTTTACAAGATTTAGGTTGAATTTGTGCTTATAACTATGATATATCAGGAATTAATTTTTATGATATAATGATTTTTTTGTATTTCTCCCTTAAGTTTTTTTTTAATTTTTCCATTCACATCTGTTGAGCAGACTACCCTACCTCTTTCAACTGGTTTGGCACCTGGGTAGAAAAAAAAATCAACCTCAATCAACAGGTACATGTTGGTCTATTTCTGGAGCCTCTATTATATTTTATTTACCACTTTGTCTATCCTTGTACCTACAGTACACTGTATAAGTTTACCTTTGTGATGCTTTTGAATTGTGGTGTTGGAAAAGACTCTTGAGAGTCCCTTGGACAGCAAGATCAAAACAGTCCATCCTAAAGGAAATCAGTCCTGAATATTCATTGGAAGGACTGATGCTGAAGCTGAAACTCTAATCCTTTGGCCACCTGATGCAAAAACTGACTCATTGGAAAAGACCCTGATGCTGGAAAGATTGAAGTCAGGAGGAGATGGAGATGACAGAGGATGAGCATCCTTTGTTGGATGGCAGAGGTTGGATGGCATCACCAACTCGATGGGCATGAGTTTGAGCAAGCTTGAGGAGTTGGTGATGGATTGGGAAGCCTGGCGTGCTATACAGTCCATGGGGTTGCACTGAACTGTAAGCCCTTTAACTATTATTTTTGAATTTGCATATAAAATTTTGTTTTCTTTTTCCTTTGTTTTCTCTTTTAAGTAAATTCTAGAAATAACTGGACAAGTTCTATTTTTTAAAAGACTGGATTCTTATTGAGATCATGTTGAATTCATAGATCAATTTATAGAGACCAGCATTTTAATATTCAGTCTTCCAATCTATAAACATAACTATTTACTTGTCTTCTTAAATTTCTTCTAGTAATGATTTGTGGTAGTTTTCCATGTAGAAATTTCACATATTTAAAAACTTCATTTCTAGGTATTTTGTGTTTTCTGATGCTAGTATAAATAGAATGTTCTAATTTTATTTTTAAAATTTTATTCCTGGTATATGTTTCCTAACAAAGTACAACAAATTGGGTGACTTAAAACACCAGAAATATATTCTCTCACAGTTTTGGAGCCTAGAAGTCTGAGATCAAAATATAACTAGGGCCAGACTCCTTCTGAAGGCTCTAAGGAAAAACCCTTCCTTGTTTCTTCAAGGTGGGCAGAGGCAGCGGATATTCCTTGCTAGTGTGTGGTTAGTTGCTCAGCCACGTCCGACTCTTTGCAACCCCATGAACTATATATAGTTCACCAGGCTCCTCTGTCCATGGGGATTCTCCAGGCAAGAATACTGGAGTAGGTTGCCATGCCTTCCTCCAGGGGATCTTCCCAACCCAGGGATCAAAACCCAGGTCTCCTGCATGGCAGACAGATTCATACCATCTGAGCCAGCAGGGAAGCCTAACTCCAATCTCTGCCTCCATCTTTACATGGCCTTCTTCTCTGTGTGTCTCTATGCCCATTCATCTTCTTGGAAGGAAATTAATTGTAGGATTTAGAGTCTACAGTAATCCAGTATGACCATCTCCTAACTGCAAAGGTTCTCATTCCAAATAAGATCATATTCTGAGCCCCTAGTGGCATGAATTTGGGGTGAGGGACACCATTCAATATACTGCATTGAGCATATGGAAATACAATTTATTTTGTTTAATAAACTAGGGTCATATGGCCTTGCTAAATTCATTGATAAGATGCAGAAGTTGCTTTAGAGATTTTTATGGTTTTCTTTTTATAGCTGTGTCTGGTCATCTGTGAATAAAGACAGGGCTACATCTTTCTTTTTCTTGCCTTGTTCTCAAGAAGACTTCCAATACAATGCTAAGTAGGAGTAATAAGCCCCGTCATCTTCTCCTTTATGCAATTTTAGGTAGAGAGCATTATGGGTGCTTTTTATCATATTAGAAAAGAGTTTCTGTATTTTTACTTTGCTGAATTTTTTTAAAATGATGAATGGCTGTCAGATTTTGTCAAATGCTTTCATTTAACACATTTATGATGATAATCATTATTTTTTCTTTACTTTGTTAATTAGGTAAAGTACATTGACTGGTTTTTTTGTTATTAAAGCACCTTGCATTTCTAAGATAAATCCCACTTGCTCTATTATGTTTTATCAATTATTCTTTGCTGGATTCATTTTAATAATATTTTATTGAAGACTTTTATGTTCTGTCCATGAGAAATGTTGGTCTATAATTTTATTTTATTGTCCAATTTTGGCTACCAGGGTATGTAGCCCTTGAAAAACAAATTAAGAGATGTGTCCTCCTCTTCTATTTTCTGAGTTTGTATATGATTGGAATCGCCTACTCTTTAATAATGAAGAAATTCACCAACAAGATTATATGTACCCAAAATTTTCACTGAGAGTTTTTTGATGATGAGTTCAATTACTTTAATAGGCTTATTCAGATTTTAATTTATTTTTTATCAGTTTTTTTTTCACATATGGTAATATACATGTTTCAATGCTATTCTCTCAAATTATCCCACCCATGCTTTCTCCCACAGAGTCCAAAAGTCTGTTCTTTACATCTGTGTCTCTTTTGCTGTTTCACATATAGTGTCGTTACCATCTTTCTAAATTCCATATATATGCGTTAATATACTGTATTGGTGTTTTTCTTTCTGACTTACTCTCTGTATAATAGGCTCCACTTCATAATAAATTATCCATTTCAACTTGCTAAAGTCATCAGCAAAAAGTAGCTCATAATATTTACTTATTACATTTTTAACTTTCATAGTATCTATACGGTGTCAGTTGCTCAGTTGTGTCCAACTCTTTGCAACCCCACGGACTCTTCTGTCGTAGAGTTCTCCATAGGAAGTATTTTATTTTATTCCTGACATTGGCAATTTATATTGTTAACAGTTTGGTCTATTTTATTAACCTTTTCAAAGAACCAGCGTTGGACTTAAGCTTTTGCTTTTGTTTCCAGTTTCATTGGTTTGGGCTGTTATTATTTCTTTCTTTTATCTTTTATCTTTTTATCTTATTATTTAATTTGCTTATCTATTTGTAGCTTCACAAATGAAAACCTACATCACTGATTTTAGAACATTCATATATTCTAATATTGACATTAAAGTCAAACATTATCTTATAATAACTGCCTTATTTTAAGGTCAAATTTTTGATATGTGGTACTGAAATATTTTCATTATAACTTAGTTCAAAATACTTCCTCCTTTTCTTTGAATCATGGGTTAATTAGAAGCATACTGTTTAATTTTCAAGTATTTGGAATTTTTCCAGATATCTTTCTGGTTCTGATTTCTAATCTGTTTCTACTGTTGTTAGAAATTATACCCTAAAGTAGATCAAATTTTTGCAAATTATTGAGTTGTATTTCATTTTTCCAATACATGGTATATCTTGATACATGTACCATATGTGATAGCATAGTGAACATATCCTATTATCCTAACTGATCTGTTTGGTTTAGTTTTCAACTCAGTCACTTTCCAACTCTTTGCGATCCCATGGACTGCAGCACACCAGGCTTCCCTGTCCATCACCAACTCCGGGAGCTTGCTCAAACTCATGTCCATCAACTCGGTGATGCCTTCCAATCATCTCATCCTCTGTCATCCTCATCTCCTCCTACCTTCAATCTTTCCCAGTATCAGGGTCTTTTCCAATGAGTCAGTTCTTCATATCCAGTGGCCAAAGTATTGAACTGTTATACAAATATGGATATTCAGCTGCGTCACAGAGAAAAGATGTGCCTCTCATATTTCTGTTCATAATAGGACACAACGCCTGGCTGTGAGGATTGTGGTTATCCAGATATCTTTTAGGATAATCTGCTTGAGTACTTTAAAAATCATGCTGATCAAGGTCACCCCAGCCAGTGACTGAGCAGGAATGTAATACAAGGCCCTACCCTAGCCAACTCTTCTAATGTGAGGTTCTTCTATTAATAATATTTAACCTTTGCTTGGGACTTCCTGTTTGACTGAAAGATAGATAAGCATCACAGTTTGATATCACCTTTTGCCAGATACTGCTTCTACTATCTTCATTTTGTAGGTGATACTCCCCAGGAAAACTTTTGCACTTCTAACCCATTTCAGTGTCTGCTTCCTGGAAAAATAGACACAACTGTTAAAATCTCCCAGTTTCTTTGAGTATTTGTATAATTTTATTTTTATCTGTGTCAGTTTTCCTTAATCATTTTTAAAAATTAAAGTATCACTGATTTATAATGCTACATTAATATCAGTTGTACAGCATAGTGATTTAATAGTTTTAAAGGTTATAGTCCATTTAAAGTCATTACAAAATATTGGCCTTATTCCCTGTTATGTATATTATATCCTTGTTGCTTATTTATTTTATACATAGTAGTTGTTCCCCTTTATCTCCTACCCCTATTTTGTCCCTCCTACTATCACCGTTCCCATAAATAACCACTAATTTGTTCTCTACATCTATGAGTCTGTTTCTGTTTTTTTATCTTTATTTGTTCATTTTTTAGATTCCACATATAAGCAATATCATACAGTATTTCTATTTCTCTGAATGACTTATTTAGCTAAGCATAATACTCTCTAGGTCCATCCATATTGTTGCAAATGGCAAAATTCCATTCACATTATGGGGCTTCCCATGTGGCACGGTGGTTAAGAATCCATCTGCCAATGCAGTGTATGAAAGAGATGTGGGTTCAATCCCTGAGTCAGGAAGATCCCCTGTAGTAGGAAATGGCAACCCACTCCAGTATTCTTTCCTGGGAAATCCCATCGACAGAAAAACCTGGTGGGCTACAATCCATGGGGTTGCGAATGTTGGCCACAACTGAGTTTCTGAGCATGCACACAAGTGTGGTGTATCTTTTCCTATCTTTTTATTTTTCCATTTATCTTGGTTTTTATTAAAGCTGTATTTTTTACAGGATAGAGTTGGGTCCCTCTTATCAAATCTGATAATCTCTTTTAATTGGAATGGTTGGCATAATTACATTTTCATTATTTAATGGTATGCAAGTTTGTCTTTCTTTCATTTTGCTACTTATTTTTTCTATTTGTTTAATTTTTGTTCCTCTCTTCTTTTCCTGACTTCTTTTGGGATAACTGGATGTTAGTATTCATCTAGTATTTCATGTTAATTTATAAATTTATTTTTAGATATACTCATTCATTATTAATACATTATTTCTTAGTGGTTGGTCTAGATACTACAATATTCAGTTCAGTTCAGTTCAGTCACTCAGTCGTGTCTGACTCTTTGTGACCCCATGAATCGCAGCACACCAGGCCTCCCTATCCATCACCAACTCCCGGAGTTTATTCAAACTCATGTCCATCGAGTCGGTGATGCCATCCAGCCATCTCATCCTCTGTTGTCCCCTTCTCCTCCTGCCCCCAATCCCTCCCAGCATCAGGGTCTTTTCCAGTGAGTCAACTCCTTGCACTACAATATTAATTCTTAACTAATCAAAGCCTTTTTAGAAATAATATCGTACCACATCATATAAAATGTAAAAATCGTATTGGTATAATTTCATTTAATCTTCAACCAGCTTTTGTATGTGTGTGTTGTTTTGATACATACTTCACAGCAGAAAGAAAGCTCTTTAAAATAAAAATTAAAAGATAGTCTTGTATGTTTATCCACATATTTACCATTCTCAGTTCTTTGTGGTCAATCATCAAAATCTTATTTTCCACTTGATATAATTTTTCTTCCTCCTGAAAACCTTCATGTATCATTTCTCAGAGGGCAGGTCTGATAGTAGTAGTTTTTACCTTTCATTTATCCAAAAATATCTTTACTTGAGCTTCAATTTTGAAAGATTTTACTGGTTATAAATTCTTCCTTGACAACTTTTTCATCCCTTTTAAAAGTATCATTCCATTGTCTTCTAACCTCTACTGTCAACCAATGAGAAGACAGCCATCATTTTTACCCTGTTCTCTATATGTGACATGTCTTTTAACTCTGGCTATTTTCAAGATCTGTCTGTCTGTCTGTCTACTTATCTACTATCTATGTATCATCCACTTATATCTCTGTCTCTCTCCGCTTTCAGCAATTTGCCTATGTTGAAGTGGCACGTTCTTATTTATACTGCTCAGGTTTGCTGAGTACCTTAGTTTCTTTTACTGAATTTAAAAAAGTTTTAGACATTGTTTTGTTTCTTCATATATCTCTTTGGGCTTGTCTTGTTTATGAATTCCAGTTACAGTATAGGTATGTTCACTAAGTCGTATCATACCATGAGTTACAGACCTCTGCTTTACCCTCTCTTGTAGATTGAATATTTTTTTCATCTGCCTTTGATTGGCCCATTCTCTTAATTTTGGACCCTTTGTTAATAATGGATCCTTTGTTCTGCCCCGTCAGTTAATTTTATTTAATGCTGTGTACTTTATAATTCTGATATTTTTATTTAGCTTTTTAAAAATAATGTCCTTATCTCTCTTTTCTTGAAATTTTATATTCCCTTTAACACTGAGGTCTTTCATTTTTCTTTAACTCCAGGACATTTATCTTGCATTTCTTAAAATATTTCTTTCTGTGAATTAAAAAGAGAACTTTCACCTTTCAGATTTTCAGTATTCTTTTACTTCCTTGTTTCCTTCTGGAATAGTTCTGAGAAACTATTCCTCAATCTTATTACTAATAATTCAGATGCATCTGTCTCTCTATTCCCTATATCTACTGTTCATTATTCATACCATTAAATTTTCATTCCAGTATTTTTATCTGGCCCTTTTTGCTTCATATTGCCAATATATTTAATCTCCTTAATATAATTATCATGCTTGCATTTCGCACTTATTTTTAATTCTTGAACTATATATTCTTATAATACTGTTTCCAATACACCTCATTCCTTCAAACCATTTGAGAGATTCTGCATCTGGGAAAGCAAAGTGTTCTTAGACTAAACTTCATCAGCTCTAGCTGTTAGGGGCTGAATGAGGAATACTCAGGTTTGTTTACCCGAACTCCATAGCCAACCACCATCTGTTCAACATGTTGCTGAATAAGTTCCTGTAGTAAAGTGGACAAGGAAAACTCCCTTACAGCATATTGGAGAAGAACTATACCTGAACTTAAGTAGCTTTCTTGCAATTTATGTTCTCAGTATTTACTAAGCAAACTTCTGCAACAAACTGGAGTAATAATATACTAATTAAAAAGAGCTTTCCTTTTTCATTCGTCAGTTCAGTCACTCAGTCATGTCCAACTCTTTGCGACCCCATGGACTGCGGCCAGTGAGGCCTCCCTGTCCATCACCAACTCCCAGATTTAACTCAAACTCATGTCCATTGAGTCAGTGATGCCATCCAACCATCTCATTCTCTGTTGTCTCTTTCTCCTCCCACCTTCAATATTTCCCAGCATCAGGGTCTATTCAAATGAGTCACCTCTTAGCATCAGGTGGCCAAAGTATTAAGTTTCAGCTTCAACATCAGTCCTTCCAATGAATATTTAGGACTGATCTCCTTTAGGATAGACTGGTTGGATTTCCTTGCAGTCCAAGGGACTCTCAAGAGTCTTCTCCAACACCACAGTTCAAAAGCATCAATTCTGCAGTGCTCAGCTTTCTTTATAGCCCAACTCTCACATCCATACATGACAACTGGAAAAACAATAGCTTTGATTAGATGGACATTTGTTGGCAAAGTAATGTCTCTGCTTTTTATTATGTGTCTAGGTTGATCATGACTTTTCTTCCAAGGAGTAACTGTCTTTTAATTTCATGGCTGCAGTCACCATTTGCAGTGATTTTGGAGCCCAGAAAAAGAGAGTCTGCCATTGTTTCCACTGTTTCCCCATCTATTTGCCATGAAGTGATGGGACTGGGTGCCACAGTCTTAGTTTTCTGAATGTTGAGCTTTAAGTCAACTTTTTCACTCTGCTCTTTCACTTTCATCAAGAGGCTGATTAGTTGTTCTTCATTTTCTGCCATAAGGGTGGTGTCATCTGCATCTCTGAGGTTATTGATATTTCTCTCAGCAGTCTTGATTCCAGCTTGTGTTTCATCTAGCCCAGCGTTTCTCATGATGTACACTGCATAGATGTTAAATAAGCAGGGTGACAATATACAGCCTTGATGTACTCCTTTTCCTATTTGGAACCAGTCTGTTGTTCCATGTCCAGTTCTAACTGTTGCTTTCTGACCTGCAAACAGATTTCTCAAGAGGCAGTTCATGTGATTTGGTATTCCCATCTCTTTCAGAATTTTCCACAGTTTATCATGATCCAACCAGTCAAAGGATTTGGCATAGTCAAAAAAGCAGAAATGCTGTTTTTCTGAAACTGTTTTGCTTTTTTGATGATCCGACAGATGTTGGCAATTTGATTTCCGTTTCCTCTGCCTTTTCTAAAACCAGTTTCAACATCTGGAAGTTCATGGTTCACATACTGTTGAAGACTGGCTTGGAGAATATTGAGCATTACTTAACTATCATGTGAGATGAGTGCATTTGTGTGGTAGTTTGAGCATTCTTGGGCATTGCCTTTCTTTGGGATTGGAATGAAAACTGACCTTTTCCATCCCTGTGGCCACTGCTGAGTTTTCCAAATTTGCTGACATATTGAGTGCAGCTCTTTCATAGTATCTTTTAGGATTTGAATTAGCTCAACTGGAATTCCATCACCTCCACTAGCTTTGTTCATAGTGATGCTTCCTAAGGCCAACTTGACTTCACATTCCAGAATTTCTGGCTCTAGATGAGTGATCAAACCATTATGATTATCTGGGTCATGAAGATCTTTTTGGTACAGTTCTGCTGTGTATTCTTGCCACCTCTGCTTCATATCTTCTGCTTCTGTTAGGTCCATGCCATTTCTGTCCTTTATTGAGCCCATCTTTGCATGAAATGTTCCCTTGGTATCTCTAATTTTCTTGAAGCAATCTCTAGTCTTTTCTGTTCTATTGTTTTCCTCTATTCTTTGCACTGATCACTGACGAAGTCTTTCTTCTCTCTCCTTGCTATTCTTTGGAACTCTGCATTCCAAAGAGAGTTCTGAAAAAACGTCATCCACTGGAGAAGGGAATGGCAAACCACTTCAGTATTCTTGCCTTGAGAACCCCATGAACACTATGAAAAGGCAAAAAGGCATGACACTGAAAGATGAACTCCCTAGGTCGTTAGGTACCCAATATGCTACTGGAGATCAGTGGAGAAGTAACTCCAGAAAGAGTGAATAGACAGAGTCAAAGCAAAAACAACACCTACTTGTGGATGAGACAGTGATGGTGTAGCAAGATCCAATGTTGTAAAGAGCAATATTTCGTAGGAACCTGGAATGTTAGGTCCATGAATCAAGGCAAATTTGAAGTGGTCATACAGGAGATGGCAAGAGTGAATGTCAACATTTTAGGAATCAGCAAACTAAAATGGACTGGAATGGGTGAATTTAACTCAGATGACCATTATATCTACTACTGTGGGCAATAAACCCTTAGAAGAAATGGAGTAGCCATCATAGTCAACTATATATATTTCAAAATGCAGTACTTCGATGCAATCTCAAAAATGACAGAATGATCTCTGTTCATTTCCAAGGCAAACCATTCAATATCATGATAATCCAAGTCTATACCCTGACCAGTAATGCTGAAAAAGCTGAAGTTGAATGGTTTTATGAGGACCTACAAGACTTTCCAGAAATAACACCCAAAAAGATGTCCTTTTCATTATAGGGGACTGGACTGAAAAAGTAGGAAGCCAAGAAACACCTGGAGTAAGAGGCAAATTTGGCCTTGGGGTACAGAATGAAGCAGGGCAAAGGCTAATAGAATTTTGCCAAGAGAATGCACTGGTCAGAGCAAACACCCTCTTCCAACAACACAAGAGAAGACTCTACACATGGACATCACCAGATGGTCAACACTGAAATCAGATTGATTATATTCTTTGCAGCCAAAGATGGAGAAAGTCTATACCGTCAGCAAAAGCAAGACCAGGGGCTGACTGTGGCTCAGATCATGAACTCCTTATTGCCAAATTCAGACTTACATTGAAGAAAGTAGGGACAACTACTAGACCATTCAGGTATGACCTAAATCAAATCCCTTACGATTATACAGTGGAAGTGAGAAATAGATTTAAGGGACTAGATCTGATAGAGAGCTTGATGAACTATGGATGGAGATTCATGACATTGTACAGGAGGCAGTGATCAGGACCATCCCCAAGAAAAAGAAATGCAAAAAAGCAAAAATGGCTATCTGAGAAGGGCTTACAAGTAGCTGTGAAAAGAAGAGAAGTGAAAAGCAAAGGAGAAAAGGAAAGATATACTCAGTTGAATGCAGAGTTGTAAAGAATAGCAAGGAGAGATAAGAAAGCCTTCCTTGGTGATCAGTGCAAAAAAATAGAGGAAATCAAAAGAATGGGAGAGGCTAGAGATCTCTTCCTTTTTGTTAGACTTCCCAGGTGGCACTAGTGGTAAAGAACCCACCTGCCATGCAGGAGACATAAGAGGTCCAGGTTCGATCCCTGAGTTGGGAAGATCTCCTAGAGGAGGGCATGGCAACCCACTCCAGTATTCTTGCCTGGAGAATCCCATGGACAGAGGAGCCTGGTGGGCTACAGTCCATGGGGGTCACAAAGAAATCAGACATGACTGAGTGACTTAGCACATTCCTTTGTTAGAAGAACTCTTGGTTGTGATGTTGTTTTCTGAATTCTATGTTCCCTTCTATAATTTCTCTAGGGCTAATTTTTAGGGAAGCTATGATTATCCATTCTAATTCTCATCCCAAGCAAGTATCAGATCTATCATTACATATCTTTACACTAAAATTAGCACATTTCCTGTAGTATTAATATAACAGATATGTAATAAGTCCTTTCCAGTGAATTCCCTTTCATCTCATTTCTCCAGTGAGATTTTTCAGGCTTTTTTCTAACTTTCTGTTTTTCCTAGTCAATCCAAGCCTCCCCCAAGCTTAATGCATAGTTTCTAAGCTAGGTTTCATAAATTTTATACATATTATGCTTGCCTCACTGGTTTTATAGCACAAGATTTACTATGTTTATTCCATTGGGCTTCTATAGAGGAGCAAATTACTTTAGAGAAAATGTGATTTTGATCAATTAGGTCAATTGATTGCTCATGTTAAGTTTTGCAACAGGGGAAATTTTATATTTATTGTTAATTGCTGAAAACTGCATTTAGGACTAGAGAATAAAATGTAGGTTTGGTGTGTTTGTGTATGTGTGTATGCGAAAGGGACAGTTGATTAACACAACAAGACTCGCATATCTGATGTTCCTTGAAATTAATTTATGGAAGGATAGTTGCCTCTAATATATTAACAACTTTGAGTGTCAGAGACTATATTTTTATTAGTTAATTGTGAGATTAATTGGCCATAAAAAAGACCATGAAAGTGAAAGTGTTAGTTGTTCAGTTTTATCTGACTCTGTGAGACCCGTTGGACTGTAACCTGCCAGGCTCTTCTGTCCATAGAGTTTTCCAGGCAAGAACACTGGAGTAGTTTGCCATGCCCTTCTCCAGGTGATCTTCCTGACCCAGGGATTGAACCTGGGTTTCCTGCATTGCAGGCATTCTTTTACCATCTGAGCCACCTGGGAAGCCCCCTAAAAAGGCCATAGACTAAAAGTAACTTAACCTACTGAGACAGGTTAAGACAGAAAATTATTAATATATTTAGATGTTCCCTATATTATTCTTCTTAATCTTAAATCCTTACCTATCCTCTCTATTTTAAATGGTGTCTTAACTTTAGTGTCAACTGTATCACTTTATAGTTTTCTACTTATTTGTATATCCCTAAGCAATATTTTGTTTTAATTTTGATGCTTATAAAATTCAAATTCATGAAATCATATTGTAAGTATTGTATGAGTTGCATCCTTAGCTCAACATTATGTTTTTAATAATTCACATCAATGCAACAGTTGCAGTTTTTCTCATTTTTATTGAAGTAGCCTGTTTTCATATATGAATATATTATTTATGTATCTATTCTGTTATTTATGAACATTTAGTTGCTGACATTTTGTGAAAATGGACCATACTACTAAGTATTCCTCTATGGGTCTTCTATACAAACATAAGGGAAAACTCCTAGGTCATAAGTTATAATATCTTCATAGTCTACAGAAACAATTATTCCATGATTTTCTATAATAACTTCTGATTTTCCAAGCCATCTTGTCTGTCTTTATTCTTAGTCTAGAATGACCCATATGAATCATTAAAACAGAACTCATTTCTTATCACTCTTAATTATGAATGCTATTCCCAAATCAAAGTTCTATCAGGGAAAAGTACTGTATAATTAGACATGATTCTAAAGATCAATGCATGGCTAATTTGATCATTTTGGCATTCTTTATAGTAAATATGCTTCAGTGTTCAATTTATCCAATTAGAGTATTTGATTCTGATAAAATAGATAGCTAAATTAGATACCCAAATATGTCTAAATGCTTCAATCTCATTTATCTTCTGTGGACCCATAGACATCTAGTCTCTACAAGGCAGAACAGAAAGAGTATTTTCCATTTATACACAAGCATAATTTTTTATAGATTTTCACACTGAAAGAAGATAGCTGACAGCAAAGAGACTTTTTACCTAGCTATCAGTTTCAGAGAGTTTATGGGGAAGAACAAGTTATTTTTGCAAATTCATTAGGAGATCTATAAACCTAACTTTTTATCTCCTCTTATTACGTTACATGCTCAATCTATGTGTCTCCGAATATTAATTGTATAGCATATTAATACCATACTTCTTTCAACATAGAACTCATTTAATTTGAAGGTTCACTATTGAATTAATTATATCTTCAAGAGGGACTACAAAAAAGATGTATATACATTTTAACTACCCCTGAATTTTATATTTTTAATCCATATAATTATATACCATTTTTTCTTTAGAATTCTAATTAAAGTTTCAATGTAAGTCTTGTTTACATTCAGTGTATAAAGACTCTATAGTTCTCAGCATCTTTTCATGTGCCTATTGGCCATCTGCATTTCCTCTTTGGAAGATGTCTATTCAGTTCTTCAGTGCATTCTTTAAACTAGGTAGCTTGCCTTTTTGATGCTGAGTTGTATTAGCTGTTCATATATGTTGGCTATTTACCTCTATTGGTCAAATCATTTGCAAATATTTTCTCCTATTTCAGTAGGTTGTCTTTTTGTTTTGTTGATAGCTTCCCTTGATGTTCAAAGCTTATTTTAAGTTTAACTAGGAACCATTTGTTTATTTTTGCTTTCATTTCCTTTGCTTTCGAAAGTGAAAGTTGCTCAGTCATGTCCGACTCTTTGTAATCCCATAGACTATATGGTCCATGGAATTCTCCAGGCCAGAATCCTGGAGTGGGTAGCCTTTCCCTTCTCCAGGGGATATTCCCAACCCAGGTATTGAAACCAGGTCTGCATTGCAGGCGGATTCTTTACCAACTGAGCCACAAGGGAAGCCCTTGCTTTCAGAGATATAGCCCAAAAAAAAAAAAAAAAGTGCTACACTTTATGTCAGAGAGTGGTCTGCCTACGTTTTCCTCTAAGATTTTTATGGTTTCTACTCCACATTTGGATCTTTAATTCATTTTGAGTTTGTTTTTATATACTGCATTGAATCTTAAAATGTCCTTGGGGAGTATGGTCATGTTAACAGTACTAATTCTTTCAATCCATGAACAGAATATGCTTTTCCATCTGTTTGTGTTTTCTTCCATTTTTTTCATCAGTGTCTTATAGTTTTACACATAAAGGTCCTTTACCTCCTTATGTAGGTTTATTCCTAGGTATTTTATTCTTTTTGTTGTGATGGCAAATGTGATTGTTTCATTAATTTCTCTTATGGATACTTTGTTGTTGTATAATGACATGCAACAGATTTCTGTATATTAATTTTGTATCCAGCTGCTTTACTGAATTAATTGATGAGCTCCAGCAGTTTTCTGGTAGTGTCTTCACTATTTTCTATGTATAGTATTATGTCATCAGCAACCCACTCCAATATTCTTGCCTGGAGAATCCCCCATGGACAGAGGAGCCTGGCATTATACCCAACATATGTGAACAATTTTCTATGCATAGTATTATGTCAACAGTGACAGTTTCACTTCTTCCTTTCAAATTTGGATTCCTTTTATATACCTCCCTTGTCTGATTGCTATCTATGACTTCCAATACTTTGTTGAATAAAAGTGGAGAGAGCAGGCATCCTTGTCTTATTGCTGATTTTAGAGGAAATGCTTCTGATTTTTCACCATTGACTATAATCTTAGCTGTAGGTTTGTCATATACAGCCTAATTATGTTGAAGTATGTTCCCTCTATGTCCACTTTCTGGAGAGTTTTCATCATAAATGGATGCTGGATTTTACAGAACAATCACTGATTAAAAAAAAAAAAAAGATTAGAATCCATCTGGAAAGATTTTCTACAGCTGAAGACAAAGAGAAGGAATGACAAGGAGACAGGGAGGAGAGGCATACTCTTTATATAGTCAAGTTCCATATCTTCCAGGTAGGAGACTTAAAGGTTGGAGAATAATTATATCGGAGAGGTTCTCCCACAGGAATGAGAATTTTGAATCTCACATGTGTGTCTCTCCATCCTAGGGGTCCTACACTGGGAAGACAAGCCCCCAGAGTATTTGCATAGCTAGTCATTAGGGAAATGCAAATCAAAACCACAATGAGATAACACTTCACACCTTTCAGAATGGTTGTCATCATAACACCAAAAATAACAAATGTTGGCCAAAATGTGGAGGCAAGGGAGCCTTTTTACACTGTTGGTGGGAATGTAAATTGGTGCAGCTGCTGTGAAAACAGTATGGAAGTTTCAGACAAAAATAAAACTTGAATTACCATATGACCCAGAAAGGGCTTCCCTGGTAGCTCAGCCAGTAAAGAATTCACCTGCAATGCAGGAGACCCCAGTTTGATTCCTGGATTGGGAAGATCCCCTGGAGAAGGAATAGGCCACCCTCTCCAGTATTCTTGGGCTTCCCTGGTGGCTCAGATGGTAAAGAATCTGCCTGCAATGTGGGAGACCTGAGTTTGATCCCCAGATTGGTAAGGTCCCCTGAAAGAGGGCATGGCAATCCACTCTAGTATTCTTGCCTGCAGAATCCCCCATGGACAGAGGAGCCTGGCAGGCTACAATCCATGAGGCTGCAAAGAGTCAGACATGACTGAGCGAATAAGCACAGCAAAACAGCATGACCCAGAAATTCCACTGTTGAGTATTTGCATGTGTGTCACCTAGTTGTGGAAGTAACCTAAGTTATGGAAATAACCTAAGTGTTCATCAGTGTTCATCAATAGATGAATGGATAAAGAAGAAAAATAGATGTGAGATGTATATATATATACACACACACATACATGTTTGTATATATATATACACACACACACATATTATATATATATATATATATATATATATGTATGTATATGATGGAATACTACTCAGCTGTGGAAAAGAATGAAATTTTACCATATGAAAAAGAATGAAATTTGCCATTTGCAGAAACATGGATAGACTTTGAGGGCATTTTGATGAGCAAAATAGCAAGACAGAGAAAGACAAATACTATATGATATCACTTATACATGGAATTTAAAAAATACAGTCAACTAATGAATATAATAAAAAAGAAGAGGACTCACAGATATGATTACAAACTAGGGGTTACCAGTTTGTGGTAGCCACCAGTTTGGAGAGATGGAAAGGGGAAGGAGCAATATAAGGTTTAGGGGATTAAGAGGTACAAAATATTACATATAAAATGAGCTACAAGAATATATTGTACAGTACAGGGTATATAGTCACTATTTTGTAATAACTATAAAAGGACCATAACCTTAAAAACCATGAATCACTATATTATACACATGCAAGTGTGTATAATATACACTATATTATACACCTGTATATAGCAATGTACATAAATTATACATCAATTAAAAAAGATTCTACCATTCTAGTTTGACTATTAGTGGATAACACATTTGTCAAAATATGTGCATGCATACTGATTCTTATTATAGAGGTAAGTAAAATATCACCTGTGGGCCATATTTGACATGCAATCTGGTTTTGTAAATAAAGTTTTATTGGAACACAGCTACACCTATACGTTAACATATTGTTCATGGTTGTTTTTGCATTTTAATAGAGTTGAGGATTAAGACAGAAGCCATACAGTTGACAAAGCCAAGCATAAAATATTTTCTATCAGGTTCTTTATTTTAAAAAAAAGTTGATGATACATGCACTAGTATCAATACATCAGAATTGAGAAATATAATTTCAAAGAAAAATGGAAGAAAAATAGAATTGTTTCTTAATTCCTTTCTTCATTTTGTTGCTTCATTTGTTCTTTTAACTTTCTTTCCTTAATTTAACTGTATATCTCTGGATGTTAAACTGCCCTTTTTAAAAATTAGTGGAATTTTAATTAATAGATGTTTGGAATATGATTAATAATTGGTTTCACCATTGTAGGAGTCATTTGAGATGTACATAAAGTCTTCTGATTTTTTCCACTCTGGACACATAACAAGAGTCCACTTCTTCATTGACTTGAAATAAGGTATAGCAATATAACTTGAGTTGGCCAAGAAAATATGAATAGAAATAAGACATTTTTTTTTTCAGACAGAAGTATAGAATTCCCAGCTTTATATTTTCCCACTCTTGGGGCAACTGAGCCTCCTTGCCTATATGGAATGATAAAGAGTAAGAAATAAGTTTTGTTGTTTTAAGCCACTGAGAAGTTAAGACAACTCAGTACCAGAATCATAAGCAAATTTACCTTGATTGATTAAAAAAAATTTATTCAAGCCATGGGATGTAGTCAGTATAAAGAATGGTGGTTGGTGAAACAGTTTTAGAAAATGGGAGGATGGTAATGAGTGATAGGCAGTTACAAAACACTTGGTAAAACCCTCACCTATAATAACTTGAGGTAGACAATGTAAACATATAGCTTTAGGTGAACATATTGGAAAAGAGCATGTTAATATCATAAGTTAGTGATTACAGGATTCTTTTATCAAAATAATAAGATAATGCAAATTCAGAATATAAATGGTCAATGGTCATTTTCCAAACAGCACTGAACAGGAATAGAAGAAAATCCAGAGATGCAGGGATTTACATAGTTATCAAGAACAAAGTGAAAGTCGCTCAGTTGTATCTGACTATTTGCATGAACTATACAGTTCATGGAATTTTCCAGGTCAGAAAACTGGAGTGGGTAGTCTTTCCCTTCTCCAGGGGATCTTACCAACCTGGGAATCGAACCTAGGTCTCCCACATGACAGGCAGATTCTTTACCAGCTGAGCCACCAGGGAACTGGCAAAAAGATAGGGGAAAAGTGGAAACAGTCATAGATTTTATTTTCTTGGACTTCAAAATCACCATGGACAGTGACTGCAGCCACGAAATTAAAAGACACTTGCTCCTCAGAAGAAAAGCTATGACAAACCTAGACAGCACATTAAAAAGCAGAGACAACACTGTTGACAAAGGTGCATATAGTCAATGCTATGGTTTTTCCAGTAGTCATGTGTGGATATGAGAGTTGAACCATAAAGAAGGCTAAACACTGAAGAACTGATGCTTTTGAATTGTGGTACTGGAGAAGACTCGTTAGAGTCACTAGGACAGCAAGGAGATTAAATCAGTCTGTCCTAAAGGAAATTATTCCTGAATGTTCACTGGAAGGACTGATGCTGAAGCTGAAGCTCCAATACTCTGGCTACCTGATGTGAAGAGCTGACTCACTGGAAAAGACCCCAATTCTGGGAAAGATTGAGGGTAGGAGGAGAAGGGGTAAACAGAGGATGAGATGGTTGGACGGCATCACTGACTCAGTGGACATGAATTTGAGCAAGCTCCGGGAGATAGTAAAGGACAGGGAAGCCTGGTGTGCTGCAATACGTGGGGCTGCAAAGAGTCAGACAGCGACTGAAAAACAACAGAGATGGGAGGGAAAAAAGAAAAACAAACAAACAAACAAACAGGTTTTGAGCGATTTTTGAACAATGAATCAAATAAAATTCAAATATAAGTAAAAAACATCCAATAAAATTCTTTTTTTTCTTTCATTTATTTTTACTAGCTGGAGGCTAATTACTTTACAATATTGTAGTGGTTTTTGTCATACATTGACATGAATCAGCCATAGATTTACATGTATTCCCCATCCCGATCCCCCCTCCCACCTCCCTCTCTACCCAATCCCTCTGGGTCTTCCCAGTGCACCAGGCCCAAGCACTTGTCTCATGCATCCAACCTGGTGATCTGTTTCACTATAGATAATATACATGTTTCGATGCTGTTCTCTCTAAACATCCCACCCTTGCCTTCTCCCACAGAGTCCAAAAGTCTGTTCTGTACATCTGTGTCTCTTTTTCTGTTTTGCATATAGGTTTATCATTACCATCTTTCTAAATTCCATATATATGTGTTAGTATACTGTACTGGTCTTTATCTTTCTAAAGAACATCCAATAAAATTCATCCTCACAGTAAAAGTAAATAAAAATTTTAAATGCCAGACTTAGTCACCCAGTGTTAGTTAAAAATTCTGAATGGGTTTAGATATTTCCAAGTTAGTCTTTTGAATCTGACAAAATTGTTCAGAGACAAAGAGATTAAGTGTGGAACTGTGCCATGTAATATTGAAAGGTAAGGAATGTCACCACTGGGAAGAAGATTTAGGGGCCACTGCACATTTCACAATGTCCTATTTTCCTGACCTCAGTAACCATAGAAACACGTGTCAAAAATGAGTCTCCATTATCCTCGGTCCCTAAATGACTACACTGAATAGAACTCCTTGTTGATTCACAAAAAAAAAAAAAAAAACAAGCAGGATGAGAGCGGTAAACATTATGAAGACACTGAGATTCTGGATTATCTTTGTTTCTTCAGGATAATGTAGCCTATCCTGACCCCAAACATTACTTATCTTAAATATCTAACCTAAGATATATAGTGATGCCTATTGCATTTAATCGTATACAAAAATGATAGGTGATCCAGGATACCATAATTTCATTTGAATATTGTTGTTGTTTACATCAGAATATAATGTTTTAAAAATATTTCAAATAACAATTGTCAGTGTTCTTTAGACAAAGATGTACAGGAACACATGCTGTTATTCAAGTTGGTTTACTACTCATTGCAGTGAGAGAACATATGGCGGACCATGGGGTCTCAGTAAAAAAAAGTGTTACAGTACTTATTATACAGTGTAGGCTTTGATTGGTGATTTGGGAAGGATCTACAAAAGATGTTCTCTTTATATTCATTGCTATCAGAAACCAGGGGTAATTCTATGTGGAGTTACATAATAAATCTTATCTATAGGAAGAAAAGATTAGAAAAAGGATAAAAGTATCATTGGTAAATAAACAATAATTCTTCATTTTGGTCAAGAGAGGAGGCATCTGGTATATTTTCTGAGTAGCACAGTGGCTTTGTGACTTGGAGGCACTTGGCCAAAAATAATGAAGTGGTCTTGCTTTGTCTCATTTATCTTGGTCTCAGGGTAAATTTCTTTGAAATTAGTACTCTCTGAAATTATTTATATCAAATATTAATAGAATGACATAGTCTAGCTGTGAGTGCTAGGAAAGTTTTTAAATGCCACAGATTGTTTTTTTCTTTTCAACCTGAAAATACAAATTCAAACTTGAGATACTAGTTGGTATCACCAAGAAAATAACTCAACTGTGGTTCTAGTAGGATAAAAATATTTTTTATATGCGGTTTAAGTGTGCACATGTACATATAAGATGACTACATTATGATACACTTTTATGAAAGGGAACAGCTTTCCTCTTAATATTAATAATGAGATATCTAAATTTCAGAAAAAATATAATTTTATATCTTAGAATAAAATACTACATATTTCTAGAAAATTCATGAATATTTGGTGAGACAATCATTGAGTTGATTGTGTTGAGACATTAGAAATGTCCCAGCTGATGTTTTCTGTAAGAACTACTATGTTTAGTTGAGAATATACCTGAGTCCTGGATCACTTGATTTCAGTCCCCGAGGCATCGTTATTATGATGAAAGCCATATCTTCCATTCTGAAGATAAATATGAGAAAGACTAAACCAAATGGAATTATGTTCTTTTAAATAAATAGATGATTTAGACTTTGGGGATATAATAGTGTCAAAATCACAAAGGGATTACTAAAACTTATGAAAATTTTAAACATTTAAATTTTTGCAGTGTGAGTAGTCCTACTCAGTATTTTGGGAGGTTGTTTGAAAGCATTTATGCTTCAAAATTAAAGTCTACACAAATACATTTACTTTTCTCTTTCCCCGAATCTCATTTAAAGGGTAATAGGGGACAAAAATAAATCACAAGCAGGCAAAAATAAAGGCAATCTGAAGGGAGCTTTCCATGAGTAAGACATTGCAATAAATTTCTTGAAGTTATAAAGTAAATTGAAAAGGGAACTGAAATATCTCACGGGTAGAGGAAGGGTTACCAGATAAAATAAACTCTTCAGTTAAATTTAATTTTAAATAAGCAATTTTCTTAGTATAAGTATGTCCCATGCAATACTAGGAGTTCTGCATTTAAAAACATTTTTATTCATCTATTTATTTTTACTTTTTTGTTAATCTGACAAGCCTAGACACACAGAAGCTATTACTCCTAGAATGATTTGTAAAGATAGATGATTTATAAATCCCAATTAAGATGGCATCAAAAAAATAACTGTTACAGAAAGTAATCTTGGAAACATAATTGCAATTGGAAATAGAAAGCAGAATAAAGGACAAATGAACATAAAAAAGAAAATCAGAACATGACAAAGAAATTGTACATAGGAAGAAGAAAATACAGGTTTGCAAGTCTGCAAGAAGTGGCAGACTATTGCCTATTGCCAATTTCTATTGCCTATTGCCAAAGGCCTATTGCCTTTGGACACTGTTCAAGGAGGTTAGCACTGTGAGTTCCAGAAACCAAGCCAGAGCATCTCTCTCTGCTCCTATTCCTGCTCCATCTCCAGTTCCGGCCAGCGTCCCCAACTAGCAACCACAACGATGCTCAAGCTACGGGATAGTCATCCCACTGCATGTAGGGGACACTGCAATTGGAAATTACCAAGCACCAAATGGTGGAATTTCAGTCAGGAACACAGTTAAGTTCAGTCGCTCAGTTGTGTCCCACTCTTTGCAACCTCATGAACTGAGGCACACCAGGCTTCCCTGTCCATCACCAACTCCCGGAGCTTACTCAAACTCATGTCCATTGAATCGGTGATGTGATCCAACCATCTCATCCTCTCTAGTCCCCTTCTCCTCCCGCCTTCAATCTTTCCCGGATCTTTTCCAATGAGCCAGTTCTTCACATCAGGTGGCCAAACTATTGGAGTTTCAGCTTCAGCTTCAGTCCTTCCAATGAACATTCAGGACTGATTTCTTTAGGATGTACTGCTTTGATCCCCTTGCAGTCCAACGGACACTCAAGAGTCAAAAGCATCAATTCTTCGTCGCTCAGCTTTCTTTATAATCCAACTCTCACATTCATATATCACTACTGGAAAAACCATAGCTTTGACTAGATGGACCTTTGTTGGCAAAGTAATGTCTCTGCTTTTTAATATGCTATCTAGTTTGGTCATAACTTTTCTTCCAAGGAGTAAGCGTCTTTTAATTTCATGGCTGCAGAGTGATTTTGGAGCCACCCCTCCAAATAAAGTCTCTCACTGTTTCCATTGTTTCCCCATCTGTTTGTCATGAAGTGATGGGACCAGATCCCATGATCTTAGTTTTCTAAATGTTGAGTTTTGAGTCAACTTTTTCACTCACCTCTTTCACTTTCATCAAGAGGCTCTTTAGTTCTTCTTTGCTTTCTGCCATAAGGGTGGTGTCATCTGCATATCTGAGGTTACTGTTATTTCTCCCGGCAATCTTAATTCCAGCTTGTGTTTCATTTAGTTTAGCATTTTGCATGTTGTATTCTGCATATAAGTTAAATAAACAGGGTGACAATATACAGCCTTGATATACTCCTTACCCAATTTGGAACCAGTCTGTTGTTTCATTTCCAGTTCTAACTGTTGCTTCTTGACCTGCACACAGATTTCTCAGGAGGCAGGTCAGGTGGTCTGGTATTCCCATCTCTTTCAGAATTTTCCACAGTTTGTTATGATCCACACAGTCAAAGCTATGGCATAGTCAATAAAGCAGAAATAGATGATTTTCTGGAACTCTCTTGCTTTTTCGATGATCCAGTGGATATTGGCAATTTGATCTCTGGTTCCTCCGCCTTTTCTAAAACCAGCTTGACCATCTGGAAGTTCATGGTTCACCTACTGTTGAAGCCTGGCTTGGAGAATTTTGAGCATTACTTTGCTAGTGTGTGAGATGTGCAATTGTGCAGTAGATTGAAGAGTTTTTAGCATTGCCTTTCTTTGGGATTGGAACAAAAATTGACCTTTTCCAGTCCTGTGGCCACTGCTGAGTTTTCCAAATTTGCTGGCATATTGGGTGCAGCACTTTCACAGCATCATCTTTTAGTATTTGAAATAGCTCAACTGGAATTCCATCACCTCCACTAACTTTGTTTATAGTGATGCTTCCTAAGTCCCACTTGACTTGGCATTCCAGGATGTCTGGCTCAAGGTGAGTGATCACACCATCGTCGTTATCTGGGTCATTAAGATCTTTTTTGTATAGCTCTTCTGTGTATTCTTGCCACCTCTTCTTAATATCTTCTGCTTCTGTTAGGCCCATATCATTTCTGTCCTTTATTGCGCTCATCTTTGCAAGAAAAGATGCAAAGATCTTGGTATCTCTAATTTTCTTGAAGAGATCTCTAGTCTTTCCTATTCTAGTGTTTTCCTCTATTTTTTGCATTGATTACTGAGGAAGGCTTTCTTATCTCTCCTTGCTATTCTTTGGAACTCTGCCTTCAAATGGGTATATCTGTCCTTTTCTCCTTTGCCTTTCGCTTCTCTTCTTTCACAGCTATTTGTAAGGCCTCCTCAGACAACCATTTTGCCTTTTTGCATTTCTTTTTCTTGGGGATTGTCTTGATTCCTGTCTCCTGTACAATGTCATGTACCTCCATCCATAGTTCATCAGGCACTCTGTCTATCAGATTTAGTCCCTTAAATCTATTTGGGGACACAGAGAAGCAGCAAATTTCCTCATCTCCAGGCAGCTTCCCAACTTGAGAGAGCTTTGCTCTCCTGAGGGACAGAAGGATTAAGTATCACTGAGGCAGTGAATGAAACTGGCCCAGGTGGCTTCCTGTTCCACCCTCACTTACCTCGTCCACCCTGTTTCTCCCTCTCTGGACACTGGTTCTTTGTTCTTCATCTTCAAGTTTCTCCAGTGTTTAGCAACTGGGTGTAAAGCATGCCTACCATTTAGTGGGATCTGTCACAGGTAAACAGGGCAGGCAGAGCCAGAGTTTCCCTCTTACTGTGTAAATACCACATAATATTCTCCAAGTTAGTGAAGTTCCCTTCACTAACAAAGCCTGAAGCATTCACTACCCGGTGTTTCACATAAAATATCTGCAAACTCCAAGTCTAGTGATCAATCAAAAGAATAAAAAAAGTGACTGCAAATAGTTTCACGAAGAAAAAAAAAATGAAAGTAGACAGAAATGGAACAATAAAAGAAATAATAGAAAAAGTCCCTTAAAACTGTAGAAGGAAACACAGCTTCATTTTGAAAGGACTCTTGAAGTGTATATGAAAAATGAAATGGAGAAAAAGCATTTATGTTATAAAGAGGAAAGCCTACATGTTTCCTAGGGTAGGGGATAGTGGGAGGGGTAAAAACAAGAATCATCTACCATCAAACTTCTCATTAGCAATATCTGATGTTAAAAGGTACATGCTTGAATGCTTTCCAGTTGCTGAATTAAGTTGTCATCTGAAAGTTTCAATTCATCCTCATATTTATTAAAAATCACAATCAAGTGCAATGAGAAGATTAACATATTTTCAGATATGCAAGGTTACGGTTTTGTATTATTTCAGTTTTGTTATTTTTTTAAATTTCCTTTTCATTGATTTATAACATACAAGTTTCACTGTATAATGTTATATTTCAACTTCTGTATACATCATAGTGTGCTCACCACCAAAGATTTAGTTTCTGCCCATCACCATAAAATTGATCCCCTTTATTGATTTTGTCCTACCCACCCACTCCCCCTCTGGTAACCATTACTCTGGTTTTTGTATCCATGTGTTTGTTTTTTGTTTTGTTTGGTTTGCTCATTTTGTTTTTATATTCCACTTATGAGTGAAATAATATGGTATTTGTCTTTCTCCACATGACTTATTTCACTTAGGATATTTTTAAGGTCTATCCATGTTGCTATAGGATTCCCAGGTGACTCAGTGGTAAAGAATCCACCTGCCAATCAATGCAAGAGACATGGGTTCGATCCCTAGGTCAGGAAGATACCCTGTTGAAGGACATGGCAACCCACTCTAGTTTCTTGCCTGGGAAATCCCATGGACAAAGAAACCTGGCGGGCTAGAGTTCATGGGGTCACAAAAGACTGGACACAACTTAGCAACTGAACAACAACAACAAAAAAATCCATGTTGTTGCAAATGACAAAATTTCATGTTTTATAACAGAATAGTATTCCATTGTAGACATACACCACATTTTCTTCATCCATTTGTCAGTTGATGGCAATTTAAGATTGTTTCCATATCTTGGCTATTATAAATAATGCTACAATGAATATTGTAGGGCTGCATATACCTTTTTAAAACAGTTTTTTCTATTTTTTGGATAAATATCCTGAGAGTAACATTTGGATTATATGGTAGTTCTATTCTCTTTTTTTTTTTTTTTGAGGAATCTCCATACTATTTTCCTTAGTGACATACTAAGTTTTACATTCCCATCAACAGTGTATGAGAGCTTTCTTTTCTCCATAATCTTGCTAACACTTTTTATTTCTTGCCTTTTTGATAATAGCCATTCTAAGGAGCATGAGGTGATATATCATTGTGGCTTTAATAATTTCGGATGTTGAACATTTTTTTCATGTGCCTATTGGTCATCTGTATGTCTTCTTTAGAAAATGTGAATTCAGATCTCTGTCCATTTTTAAAATGGGCTGTTTTGTCATTTTTTTAAGTTGTATAAGCTATTTATATATTAGGGATATCATAAATTATTGGATATATGATTTGCAAAGATCTTCCTCCATTCGTAGGCTTTTTTTGTTTTTTTTTTTTTAATTTTTCTGACAGTTTCCTTTGCTATGAAAAAACTTTTTAGTTTGATGTAGTAACATTTATTTATCTTTGCTTTTGTTTCTCCTGTCTGAGAAGACACATCTAGAAATACATTATTAAGATCAATATCAGAGAGTGTACAACCTATATTTTCTTCTAGGAGTTTTATGGTTTAAAGTCTTACACTCAAGTCTTTAACTATTTGAGGTGATTTTTGTGTCTATTTCTATGATATTATAGTCTACTTTCATTCTTTGACAAGTGGCTGTCCAGTTTTCCCAATACTGTTAATTGAAAAGATTATCCTTTCCTTTAGTGTAAGTTCTTTGCTCCTCTGTCACATAATTGTCCATATACGTGTGGATTTATTTGTGGGCTCTCCATTCTGTTCCATTGATCTATATACCTGTTTTGCTGCCAATACATGCTGCTTTGTAATAATATGAAATAAGGAAGTATGATACCTCCAGCTCTGTTCCTTTTTTTCTCAGAATTAATTTGGTTTCATGGGGTCTTATTTGGTTCCATACTAATTTTAGGATTTTTTGTTCTATTTCTATGAAAAATACTATTCAGATTTTGATAGGGAGTACACTGAATCTAAAGACTGCATTAGGTAATATGCACATTTTAATAATGTTAATTCTTCCAATTCATGAACATGGAATATACTTCAATTTCTTTTTGCCATCTTTGATTTATTTCAAGAATGTCTTATAGTTTCCAGTGTATAGGCTTTTCATTTCCTTGGTTAAATTTATTCCTAGGTATTTTACTCTTTCATTGTGATTGTAATTGGGTTGTTTTAATTTTTCTTTCTGCTAGTATACAGAAATGCAATAGATTTTTGCATATTGATTTTGCATCCTGAAACTTCACTATATTTATTATTTCTAATAGTCTTTTGATGGCATCATTAGGGTTTTCTATGTATAATATTATGCTATCCACAAATAGTAAAATTTTAATTCCTCTTTTCCGATTGAATTACCTTTTGTTTCTTTTTCTTTTCTCATTTCTCTGGCTGAGTTTCCTTAGTATGTTAAATAAGAGTGGGGAGAATGGGCATCCTTTCAAACCTTTAGCTAGATTCACTAAAAATGAGAGAGGGCTCTGATAAAATAAGAAACAAAGGGGGAAAAATAGCAATGAATACCACAGAAATGCAAAGGATTATAAGAGAATATTATGAACAACTATATGCCAAGAATTTGGACAACTGAAAAGAAATGGATAAATTCTTAGAATCATGAAACTTTACAGAACTGAATCATGAAGGAATAGAAAATCTGAATAGGCCAATCACTAGTAAAGACATTGAAACAGTAATCAAAACTCCTCAAAAATAAAAACCTAGGACCAGATGACTTCACCAATGAATTCTAACAAAAATTCAAAGATTTAACACCTATATTTTTCAAACTGTTGTAAAGGATAAAATAGCAAGGAACTCTTCCAAACTCATTCTATGAGGCCAGCATTACCCTGATACCAAAACCAGATAAGGACATTACCCAGAAAGAAAATCATAGCTCAGTCCCTCTGATGAACACATATGCAAATATACTCAACAAAATGTTAGCAAGCCAAATACAATAGTACCTTAAAGTGATCACGCACTGTGATCAAATGGGATTTATTCTAGAGATGTAAGGATGGTTTAATATTCACAAACCATGAATACACTACATTATCACAATAAAAGATAAAAGCATTTGTGACTGATGCACCAAAAGCATTTTACAAGATTCAACAGTCATTTATGAGGAAAAAACAAAACAAAACAAAAAAACCTCTCAATAAAATTGGTACAGAAGGAATATACTTCAACATAATAAAGGCCATATGTGGCAAATCCAGAGCTAACATCAGACACAGTGGTGAAAAACTGAAAGCCATTCCTGTAAAACTTTTCTTATATTCTTGGATACAAGCCAAGAAAGAAGGTATAACAGAAAATCAGCAAAATATACCTCAAAGGAAAACAGTGAGAAGAGAGTTATCCAAAGGTGACTACTAGTCTTACACTTCCAAGCCCAGAATTGGCACAGGATAGAGGATTTAGGAAGAGAAGTTTTGAATGGGAAAATAATACTCTATAGAAAAATCAGTACAATTAAAAGTTTGAAAAAAAAATGAGAATTTGCTAAAATCTATTAATATTAGGGGAATGTAAAAAGAAAAATTTATTTAACTTGACATTTGATTCATTATACATTGAGGAAGAGTATTTGAACCATAAATAAATCAATATAATCATAGCACATAGGCACATGGTTTCCATGGCAATGAAAACTATTTATAGTACAATATGAGTAAAACTTTGCATTATTTATTTTCTAACTTTCATAATCAGGCATCAGTAAAGTCACAGAAGAATAAACTATAGCTTATTAATAAATAATAATCAATTATTTAATTAATATACATAATATATTAATAAAACAAACAGAGTTCTTTACATTACGAGGTTCTCTGTGAAAAACTTAATGAGTTGAATGTAAGCCAAACAACTAAAATTGAATTAGGAAGATGTAGGAGTTTCACTCAAATTCCTCAAAGAAAGGAGAGGTGGTTTCATTTCTGAGAGGTTCAGGAATGAATGAGAGGTTCAGAGAAGAGATATAAAAAGGTTGGGAGAGAAAGGATGTTCAAGGCTACATTATCAATATTCACAATTTTGTTAATACTTTAGAGACAACAACCTCCTGCTTTCCAGTGCAATAACTTGAAAAGGAAAATTGTTTTACTGACATTCCTCAAAATGAACTTTTAAAAGGACGCTTTAGTATGGTAACAGCAATGAGAGCTTTTATGTACTAAATGATTACTGCTCAAAGCATATAGTGATTTTTTTAAAATTTCCTTTTTCCCTCAAATAACCCTATAAACTAAGTAATGCCTTTTAAATTTCATATGTGGATGAAACTAAAGTTTGGAGAGCAATATCTTGCCCGAGACAATACAGTTTACAAGTAACAGAATCTATATGCTAATCAAGGTTTTTGCAATTGAGATACTGAACAGAATGGAAAATGGCTAGGCCATAAACTTACGCTAATAGAACTTGGACCTACAACCTCTGTAGCAATCATCTCAGAATGGTCAGGGCTAGGTCACTGACTTCTAGCTTCCCTATTTTTCCCACTTCCACCTTTGTCCAACTTAGGATCAACCAGAGAAAGTAAAATGTGCTCTCCAACCCAATTATATAGCATATCCCACTTCTAGTTAGCTCACCTCTCCTTTGCCATGCCAACAACCTCTAATCACAGCCTACCTGAAGTCTTCTCTTTTTTTTTACTATAAAACTTTTCTACTCTGCCTAACTTTGAGTCCTTGCTGAAACAATTAACGGTTACTGAATCCATTGCCATAGCAAGCTCTGAATAAACACCCTTTGTTTGTCCTCATTTGGGTGAGCTTTGTTTATTTCCACATACCACATGCTATCATTTCAGTCACTGTACAGTAACATTTAGACTTCCAAAGAAACAACGAATTGCTAGTATTCTTTTTTTTTTTTTCAACTTTTTTTTTTTTTCCCAGTGGGTTTTGTCATAACTACAGGCCAATATCACTGATGAACATAGATGCAAAAATCCTTAACAAAATTCTAGCAAACAGAATCCAACAACATATTAAAAAAATCATACACCATGACCAAGTGGGCTTTATCCCAGGAATGCAAGGATTCTTTAATATCCGCAAATCAATCAATGTAATACACCACATCAACAAATTGAAAGACGAATTGCTAGTATTCTTAAAACTTGCTCTTGAAAGATAAAATTTTCCAGGCAAAGATAAAAACAAAAAATCATTCACAGGAGCTCCCCACTTTAGATAATTTGGAGTGATAAACTATAGTAAAATAAAAACTGCAAATTGTGGTTCTAACTCTTTAGGTTCACTTGTGTTCTGCATTTATAGTTGGAAGAAAGGATCTAGGGCCAAATGACCTTTTATTTTGTATTCCTTGGTTCCGTTCTACAGCTGGTATTGTTACAGATAAAAACAACCAGCAGCGCTCAGATGTAAGCTTCAGATGGTGTTAAAGCAAAGTGCTTCCTGGCTCTTAATGGCTTTCCCTTTGCAAATGGAATGAAACACAGCAGGGACTAAAAGTAAGCACCTAAATATTTCCAATTAAAGCAAGCGGTCTGGGCAAATAAAATAGTTAAGGGGAAATGTTTAAAATAGTATCAGTGCATGAGGTATGACTCAGACAAAGAAGGAGAGATTCTATATCAATCACTTCCAAGTACTTTGACTTCAGCATATGATACCTTAGGTGGCTTAGCATTAATCCATTTCCAGAGGCCACCACGCTCTAATATTCTGGCTACCTGATGCAAACAGCTGACTCATTTGAAAATACCCTGATGCTGGGAAAGATTGAAGGCAAATGAAGAAGAGGGTGGCAGAAGATGAGATGGTTAGATAGCATCACCAACCCAGTGGACATAAATCTGAGCAAATTCTGGGAGATAAGGAAGGACAGGGAAGCCTGTAGTGCTTCAGTCCATGGGGTCACAGTCGGAAATGACTTAGAAACTGAACAACAACAACAATAGCCAGTATTTCTTTCTCAACTGTTGTTTCTGGGAAAATCAGTTTCTCCAGACCTTATGACGTGTACTACAAAAAAGCAGAGGGTAGTATCTTTTTTAATGAAATGTGAACAACTGGGTTACACAAAATTGTAAACATTCCTTTCTTATATTACTTCCATGAACTTTAATTATATAGGAAGATATTACCTGAAAATGTTTCTAAATATTTTCACAGTTCAGTTCATGGGAGTAGTGTTCAAAGAAACATAACTGAGTTGTTATATCTTCATTGGAAGCTATCTTAAAGCTTTAAGTGCATTTCTATATTCCACTGCAATGAAGATATTACAGAGTGCAGAGTCTGAAAAGGGCCAATGAGTTAACTTTAGAATTTTTGAACTAGGATAAGGTAAAAGAAGGAAGGGTCTTACATTACAGAGTAGAACAGTGATTAAAGGCTGAGGACATGATACCAGTCTGTTAGATTTGAATTGCTGGATTTACTGCTTTGTGGCTTTGAAAGTGAAAGTGTTAGCCTCTCAGTCATGTCCAACTCTTTACAATCCCATGGACTGTAGCACACCAGGCTCCTCTGTCCCATGGAATTCTCCAGGAAAGAATATTGGAGTAGGTAGTGGCATATTATTAATTACATTATGCTTCAGTTTCCCCTTCAGTTGAAAGTTATTGAAAGGACTGAATAAGTTAGCATATGCAAAGTGCTAAAAATGTTACCTAGTTTATACTTTTCATTACTATTGCCATAATTTATTTACCATTTTCTGGGAAAATTGAACAGCAGACCTTGGACTATTCTGATCACACTCTTTCCTCTGAGTTTACAATAAACAAGTTAATTATTGATGCTATAAAAAATGGCTCTGAAAATTTTTTGAAAATCTCAATGTGTGCTGTTTGGGGAAGGTTGTCAGAAGAGGTGAGGGCTCATATGCAAGTCATACATTTCAGTCCCCTAGCACGTCTATACCTATAAAGAGGATAATCCCCTGCCAAATGAATACCCACTACATTCTACTTCCCTCCTCAAGATGTTTTTCTTCTACAGAACTATGTTATAAATTGGAGCGTGGTGCAAACTGCTCTGAGGGCTAACTCACTGGGATAACTCTGACACCATTTAAAGCACAGAGACCCTCTAGGAACTCTAGGGGGTTCATTTGCCTACTACTGTGTTTGCAATTAGGTCCTTCCCTCAGCTGAAGAGTGACTCACATTTCTATTGAAAGACTGTCTTGATTTATAGATATCTAATGAAATGACTAGATTTTAAATCAGCAAAACATTTCATATATAATATTCTATTCTTTGCCCCCCCGCCATTCTTCCTTCACACTGGTACTCGAACAGGATAAATATATTTTCCCCAAATTGAAAGTTCTTTGTCTAGCATGCTATTTAAATCAGCATTGATTTTATGGGAAACAATAAAAAACTGGACCTGAATTTGGCTTATTCAGTTTCAATTTTAGTTTAACAGTTCAGTTTAGTCACACAGTCCTGTCAGGCTCTTTGCGACCCCATGGACTGCAGCACGCCAGGCTTCCCTGTCCATCACCAACTCCTGTTTACTCAAACTCATCTCCACGGAGTCCATGATGCCACCCAACCGTCTCATCCTATGTCGTCCCTTTCTCCTCCCATCACCAATCGTTCCTAGCATCAGGGCCCTTTCCAAAGAGTCAGTTCTTTGCATCAGGTGGCCAAAGTATTGGAGTTTCAACTTCAGCATCAGTCCTTCCAATAAATATTCATGACTCATTTCCTTTAGGATTGATTGGTTGGATCTCCTTGCAGTTCAAGGGAAACTCAAGAGTCTTCTCCAGCACCATGGTTCAAAAGCATTAATTCTTCACTGCTCAGCTTTCTTTATAGTTGAACTCTCACATCCATACATGACTACTGGAAAATCCATAGCTTTGACTAGATGGACCTTTGTTGGCAAAGTAACGTCTCTACTTTTTAATATGCTGTCTAGGTTGGTCATAGCTTTTCTTCCAAGGAGCAAGTGATTTTAATTTCATGGCTGCAGTCACCATCTGCAGTGATTTTGGAGCCCCAAAAATAAAGTCTCTCACTGTTTCCATTGTTTCCACATCTATTTGCCATAAAGTGATGGGACCGAATGCCATGATCTTAGTTTTCTGAATGTTATATCTTGAGCCAACTTTTTCGCTTTCCTCTTTCACTTTCATCAAGAGGCTCTTTAGTTCCTCTTCACTCTCTGCCATAAGGGTGGTGTCATCTGCATATCTGAGGTTATTGATATTTCTCCCGGCAATCTTGATTTCAGCTTGTGCTTCCTCCAGCCCAGCGTTTCTCATGATGTACTCTGCATAAAAATTAAATAAGCAGGGTGACAATATACAGCCTTGATATACTCCTTACCCAATTTGGAACCAGTCTGTTGTTTCATGTCCAGTTCTAACTGTTGCTTCTTGACCTGCACACAGATTTCTCAGGAGGCAGGTCAGGTGGTCTGGTATTCCCATCTCTTTCAGAATTTTCCACAGTTTGTTGTGATCCACACAGTCAAAGCTTTGGCATAGTCAATAAATCAGAAATAGATGTTTTTCTGAAACTCTCTTGCTTTTTCAATGATTCAGCAGATGTTGACAATTTGTCCTCTGGTTCCCCTGCCTTTTCTAAATCCAGCTTGAACATTTGGAAGTTCTCATTTCATGTACTGTTAAAGCCTTTCTTATAGAATTTTGAGCATTACTTTACTAGCGTGTGAGATGAGTGCAGTTGTGTGGTAGTTTGAACATTCTTTGGCATTGCCTTTCTTTGGGATTGAAATGAAAACTGACCTTTTCCAGTCCTGTGGACCCTGCTGAGTTTTCCAAATTTTGCTGGCATATTGAGTGCAGCACTTTCACAGCATCATCTTTTAGTATTTGAAATAGCTCAACTGGAATTCCATCACCTTCACTAGCTTTGCTCCTAGTGATGCTTCCTAAGGCCCACTTGACTTCGCATTCCAGGATGTTTGGCTCTGGGTGAGAGATTATACTATCATGATTATCTGGGTCATTAAGATCTCTTTTGTTTAGTTCTTCTGTGTATGCTTGCCACCTCTTTTTAATATCTTCTGCTTCTGTTAGGTCCATACCATTTCTATTCTTTATTGTGCTCACCTTTGCATGAAATGTCCCCTTGGTATGTCTAATTTTCTTGAAGAGATCTCTAGTCTTTCCTATTCTATTGTTTCCCTCTATTTTTTTTTTTTTTTTTGCATTGATCATTGAGTAAGGCTTTCTTATTTCTCCTTGTTATTCTTTGGAACTCTGCATTCAAATGGGTATATCTTTCCTTTTCTCCTTTGCCTTTCACTTCTCTTCTTTCACAGCTATTTGTAAGGCCTCCTCAGACAACCATTTTGTCTTTTTGAATTTCTTTTTCTTGGGGATGGTCTTGATCACTGCCTCCTGTACAATGTCAGGAACCTCTGTCCATAGTTCTTCAGGCAGTCTATCAGACCTAATCCCTTGAATCTATTTGTCACTTCCACTGTATGATCTCTTCAATTTAAGTCTGAATTCGGCAATAAGGAATACATGCTCTGAGCCACAATCAGCTCCCAGTTTTGTTTTTGCTGACTGTATAGAGTTTCTCCATCTTTATTTGCAAAGAATATAATTAATCTGATTTCAGTATTGACCATCTGGTGATGTCCATTTGTAGAGTCTTCTCTTGTGTTGTTGAAAGAGGGTGTCTGCTGTGACCAGTCTGTTCTCTTGGCAAAACTCTATTAGACTTTGCCCTGCTTCACTCTGTACTCCAAGGGCAAATTTGCCTATTACTCCTGGAATTTCTGGACTTACCACTTTTGCATTTCAGTCCCCTTTGATGAAAAGGACATCTTTTTGGGGTGTTAGTTCTAGAAGGTCTTGTAGGTCTTCATAGAACCGTTCAACTTCAGCTTCTTCAGCATTACTGGTTGGGGCATAGGTGTGGATTACTGTGATACTGAAAGGTTTGCCTTGGAAACAGAGATCATTCTGTCATTTTTGAGATTGCATCCAAGTGCTGCATTTCGGACTCATTTGTTGACTATGATGACTACTCCATTTCTTCTAAGGGATCCTTTCCCACAGTAGATGAAAGAATTTCAGAATCTATGGCTTCTAAATCCTTCAAGGTTTATTAGTCTCTCTACTCTCACACAGCAACAAGCTGATAACTATAATGCATTACTTTCCAATGAAGAAGGTATTTAAAAGCTGAATAGCCATAAAAACAGCTTATAATATTACAATGCTAGCTAACAGGATTAGAACTAATGAGCAACATTTGGATTACATGTTTGTATGGTACTATAAAAATTCTCATTCTCCTAAAATATTATAAGCTCTTTTTCTGAATATCATCTAATTAGAATCATACAGTATGTAAAATTTTTGGATTAGCTTCTTTCACTTAGTATTATGCATTTAAGTTTCCTCCGTGTCTTTTAACTTGATAGCTATTTCTTTTTAGTGATAAATAATATTTCATTGTCTGGATGCACCACTGTTTATTTACATTTTTGGCAAAAATTCTCATGTATCCATACTTTTAATGTTGTATAGGTTAAATTACAGTAAAAAGGCAACTATAAACAAGATGCAGTGCTTCTACTTTAATTAATAACACAACTTGATTATAGTAAGCCAAATTTATATTCCACCATCAAGAGGGGTTCTTTCATGACATCATTTTATGACGGATCATTAAAAATACCTTAATAAATTCTTCATTACCCCTTAACATAATCAGTGAAAGATTTGAAGCTGGAAAAAAATGGAAGATGCTGAACATGCTACATTGCCTTGAACTTCATTTGTAATTTTAGTAAAGCAAATGGACCTTAAATGTTTCTTAATGTGGATAAATTCATTTTATTTCCATTGAACATTTTATTTTGGTATACTAGTTAGCTGGGGCTACCATTAACAAAGAAAAAAAAAACAAAACACCAACTGAACGATCTAAACAACAGATGTTTATTTTCCCACATTCTGAAGGTTGGAAGTCTGAAATCATGATGCTGGCAGGGTTAGTTTCTCCTAAGGTCTCTGTCCTTCACTCACAGATACAGGCTTTCTCTTTGTGTCCTCACAAGGCCTTTGTGTAAATCTCTGGGGTCTCTTCCTCTTGTCGTAGTGACATCAGTCATTGGATTAGGGCCTTTATGGCCACATTTAATCTTAATGGCCTTCTTAAAGGCCTTATCTCCAAATATAGTCATCCTGGGAATTAGAGCTTCAATATATGAATTTGGGGAATACTATTGGGTTCAGGGTACAGGGGGATTCTGCCATTGAGCCACCAGGGAATCAGAAAATACCTCTGTCAATATAATATACACTAAAAGCATGAAGCTTCAAATATTACATTTTTGTATGATTTTAAATGATTCAAAACACTTAGCAAATGACCCGACAATTAAAGGAACACTGCTGCTGCTGCTGCTGCTGCTGCTAAGTCGCTTCAGTCGTGTCTGACTCTGTGCAACCCCACAGACAGCAGCCCACCAGACTCCTCTTTCCCTGGGATTCTCTAGGCAAGAACACTGGAGTGGGTTGCCATTTCCTTCTCCTAAAGGAACAAGCTGTGTCTTATCTCAAAAACTTTATATATCTTATATTATGTTGTTTTGCATATTTATTTTAAATTATTTATTGTATAAAACTTTAACCATATATAGAAATAGAAGAATATAATAAAATCCTTCACCATTACCCATCATTGACAGTTATTAACACCTGGTCCATCTTGTGTTATATACCCTGCCTACTTCCCCTTATCGTTTCTGAGCAGATATAAGATGCAAGATTAAAATGTAAGATTAGGTGTCTCTAATAATTCAAGAGGATGACTGGGCAAAAGTTGATTTTTCACATAAGGAAAACATTTCCAAAGAATATCATGACTTTCAAAAGGTCCACCTGCTGAAAGTTCAGTAACTGGAAAACTGCCCATTGGCTGAGATACAAGTTCTCCAGCATCCATTTTCAGCCTGCCCTCTACACAGCTTCTCAGCCCCCTGGACCCTCATTTCCAATTTTGGGAGTTAATTTCTCACATCTGGTGGTGCACTTCTTTTGTTTGTTTGTTTTTAATACACAGATTTGTGGTCCAAAAGAGTTAAAAGTTACAAATAGCAAACAAACATACGAAAAGATGCTTCACATTATATATCGTTAGAGAAATGCAAATAAAAACAACAATGAAATAGAACTACACACCTAGAAAAATGGGTGAAATCCAGAACTGACAACACCAGATGCTGGTGAAGTATGGAGCATCAAGAGTTCTCATTCATTTCTGGTGGAAATGAAAAATGATAGCCATTTCGGAAGACAGTTTGGTGGCATTTAACGAAACTAAACATACTCTTACCATAGAATCCAGCAAATTCACTCCTTGGTATTTACCTGAAAGAGTTGAAAATGTATACCCACACAAAAACCTGCATATGGATATTTACTGCAGCTTTATTCACAAATGCCAAAATTTGGACGTGACCATGAGGCCCGTCAGCAGGAGAATGGATAAATAAATGGTGGTGCATCGAGACAATGAAATATTATTTATCACTAAAAAGAAACAGCTATCAAGTTAAAAGACACGGAGGAAACTTAAATGCATAATACTAAGTGAAAGAAGCTAATCCAAAAATTTTGTATACTGTATGATTCTAATTAGATGATATCCAGAAAAAGACAAAATTATAGATATTTTCAGTGGTTGCCAGGGCTTAATGGGAAAGGATATGTGAATAGGTAAAGCAGGGCTTTAGGGCACTGCAGATGCCCTATATGATACCGTAATGATGTATATATTTCATTATATAGATACATTTGCCAAAACTCATAGAATACACAACACCAAGAATGAATTTTAATGTAAGCTTTAAACTTCAGGTACATGCATGCATACTGTCACTTCAGTCATGTCCATTTGGGACCCTATGGTCTGTAGCCCACCAGGCTTCTCTGTCCATGGGATTCTCCAGGCAAGAATACTGGAGTGAGTTGCCATGCCCTCCTCCAGGGGATCTTCCTGACCCAAGTATCGAACCCTCATCTCTTATGTTTCCTGCATTGGCAGGTGGGTTTTTAACCTGCCACTTGGGAACTTCAGGAAATTATGATATATCACTGTAGGTACATCAGTTATAACAGATATACCATGGTGGTGAGGGGTGTTGATAATGGGGAAGCTATGCATGCATGGGGACAAGGAATATGAGAAATCTCCATACTTTCTGTTCTAAAAAAATATGCTCTATTTTTAAAGCATAATAAAAATTTTAAAGTTTTCAAAGTTTGAATCCCATCTTTTTTATTTACCATGTGATTTTGAATGAATTAATATCTATGAAGTCCAGTATGTATACCTGTCTATAAAATGGAATATCAAAAGTAAATGCCTTTCAGAATGATTAAGGATAATTTAAAATAAAAATATAAGAATTTTACAAAATGCTTTCAGGTATATATTTGTACTAAATTGATGGGAGGCTTTCAGCTGGGACATAAGGGAGAAACAAAAGGTGCAGCTAGGAGGCCATTTATTCCTTTATAGTACTTCTATAACGGGATCATAGAAATACTGATTTCCATTGATTACTTTATAGATTCCCAAGATCTCAACATGAGATTTAATCTATAATGTTTGCATAATTTTAAAAATCACTCTTTTGATGAGGCAATACATATTCATGGTATAAATTTCAAACTTAGCTAAATCATATATGGTGAAAATAAATCCTCCTACTCCTTTCTTCAACCAAAAAATCTATATTCTATATAGATAATATAGTTTTATTAGTAAGAACTTTGGTGATTTTTTTTGCACTTTAAAAGACTTGCCAGAGCAATATTGTAGTACCTTTACATACTTTCCCCCTAATTTTCAAAACATCATTTCTAATAAACTTATATTCCTGCTGTGTAGATGAAACTGATGCTGAAAATGATTAAGAAGCTGCTCAGAACCGTGAGCTAGGATTTATCCCATATCTTTGTGGTTGTGATTCCAAAACCAAAGGTTTTAAATTTGACTAATCAGCTCTATTAAGATGAGTCCTTGAGTAAAGATTTATTTATTCTCTTACCTAAAATAATATTTTCTGATCTCTATGAAGTTTTACTTTGATTTTCTTTGTTCCCTACACCCATCTTCCTTCCATACCCCCTCCCTAAACCTCCTAAGAATTGTCATTTTCTAGGATTTCAGGATGAGACTCTCTATACAATCACATTTTAAGCTTTTTTCTAACTTTAGAAATGTGGCAATGAGAATTTTAGCCAGCTTTTCTTCAGATTCAATTTTGATCATATATAAAACTCTTTTAGCCTTCTCAGGTCCTTCCATGAACAGGCTCAGAAGTAAGGCACCTCAAGTTTGATGAATTTCAAGTCTTATAAAATGCACTGCTCGCTTTCAAGTATGTTCATTCATAGCCATTCTCTTTCTATACCTCAAAGTCAAGAAAGGTATTTTTATAAAAGAATTTCCCAACCTACCACTGCTAATTCCATATGAATACAGTGAGGAGATAAGAGAAATACTCAAAGGAAGCACCATTTGCCCATGTTCAATCAAAATAAAATATCAAGTCATATTCGTTTCCCTTACTACGAAACACAGATATTAAAAAAAAAATCTAAGAGCTAATATGTGATTTCAGAAGTTCCTGTTTTTGAAATAGCTAGCACTAATTGGTGTGTCCTATGACAGTGTTGTATAATGGGAAGCACAGTAGCTGGATGAGCTGCACCTCTCACTAATGGACTATTTTAGGCATCCATTCACTAGTCTTCAAATTCAGCTTCCATAAAATCATCTTATATCTACCGGGGCTATAAGAACCTTCAGTGATATGTATTAAATGTTTTATAAACTGAAAAGGACATAAAGTGGAGGATGTATTATCTCTGAAAAAAGGTATGTTTTTTGGTAAGAGAGTTTTGTTGCAAAATATCATTTCTTGTTTACAGCATTTAAAAAGCTATACAAATATTTAAAGTCAGTTCCAAATTTGGCATATGAATTTTATCTATGGCAGGGAAGATGGAAGATAATCCCACGACAGAGTAATGCAAGTTCCAGGAACAAAGACTCTGTGAATTTTAGCATCATCATCTAGAGTACTAGGAGTAGAGTGATAAAACTCAAAGAAGCCTTTTCAGAAGGGAAATGGAGAATAAGAGATATAAAGTTCCATGCCCAAAGTAACAAAAAATAATCAACTAAATACTACAATATAAAATAAAGATTTGTTTAAAGCAACAAAAATCATTATTGGTGAAAACTCTACAACCCAGAATCCAAGGCTGCAGGATCAAGCTTTTCTTTTTCTTAACGTTGATATGTAATATCTCTGAAGTTCTCATGCTGGAGTTTCACCTGGTGGGTAGCTTAGCAGTGGAACCATGTGGGAACAGATAGCTCTGACCAGACTACCTCAATTGATATCATGTATGTAATTCTCAAGACTAGTGCTGGTGCTAATCCACCTTCTGAGATTTTCAGCTTGGCAACAGATGCCCAGAAATTTGTATCTATAAATAATAAGAATCCAAGTGGGACCTGATAACTTTTTTTTCAAATAATTAATTAGTTCTTTTTGACTGTGTTGCTGAGTGGGCTTTTCTCTAGTTGCCGTGTGCAGGCTTCTCATTGTGGCTTCTCTTGTTGCAGAGCAAGCGCTCTAGACGTGTAGGATTCGGTAGTCATAGCTCACCAGCTCAGTAGCTGCAGCTCCCAGGCTCTAGAGCACAGGCTCAATAGTTGTGGCATCTGGGCTTGGTTGCCCCACAGGATGTGAGATCTTCCTGGATCATGGATTGAACGCTCATCTCCTGCATTTGCAGGTGGATTTTTCACCACTGAGCCACTAGGGAAGACACTGATCACTTTTTATGGCTACCTTTAACATTTTTGATGTATTTTTGTTGTTGTTGTGAATTGCTACTTTGAAGGCAAATATAACCCCCTGGAGAAGGGAGTGGATACCCATTCCACTATTCTTCCATGCAGAATACCATGGACAAAGGAGCCTAGCGCCTTACAGCCCATGGGGTCACAAGGAGTTAAGACACAACTGAATGAGTAATACTAACTTATTGATAAAGAATAAAACTTTTCAATAAAAAATTTTAGAAAACCAGTATCAGGCCCAAAGATAATGCTGATTCATTGAGTGAGTGCTAAACTGGACAGTTAATGAATATGGAATTAAGAAAGCTTTATAAGGTAAATAGTTCCTGCCTCTTTTCTAAAGATAAATGAAAGTGCATTAGGGCTTAGCTGATGTCTTGAAATCAAAGAAAAGGGAAAATATAAACATATTTCTTTTTGTAAAAGATCTATTCATAGCATGTCTAAGTTACTCTTTTATGAATCTAACATGTTTCTAAGTTAAAGTGGCTTGATAGTCACATTTCAAAAATTGACAGTCATTTAATGTTGATAATTATTGCTAAATATATCTTACTTATAAATTCTGAGTCTTTTTCTTAACTTGATAAAGTCTGGTACTTTATTTATTCTTCAATCTAGACAGACAAACCTACTTGAGATAAAGCATTTTTGCCACTGGTGTATTTACTCAATGTACTGTAGGTTGTCAGTATGACAAAAGATAGTGAAAACAATTTTGGCATTCACCTTCATATTGCATAAACACCAAGAGAATTGAAACTGGGAAGCTGTAATTTAGACAAGCTGACCAGCAGTTACCAATTGCTAAGAATTAAAATTCAATTTTCATACGTTGAGCCAGAGGAAAGAAATTCTCAGAAAATTTGACAATACCCTTAGAGCTCATCTTAACTTTCCCTCAAACTTTGTATTGTGGATAAATCCTTTAATATTTTGGAGCTTCTAATGTGTAAAATGAAGAGGTTGTACACATGGGTCCCTACAAAGCCCCTTTTAAAATTTTATTTGAATACATTAAAAGCTAACTTTAGACTTACATAACTTCAGGAAAGGTACAAGAGTTTTCCTGTATCTCTCATGCAGCTTCTTCTAATGTTATTTTATACAACTATAGTAAAATAATGAAGAACAAGAAATTAATGTTGATGCAATAGTATTAACTAAACTACAGACTTATTTGAATTTCACCAACTTTCCACTGTCATTTTTCTTTTCTAGCATGCTGTACAAGATCTCACATTATATTTAGTTGTTATTTATATTTGTTATACAATCTATGGCATTTCCTTAGCTTTTCTTGTCTTTTATGCTTCTGACACTTTTGAAGAATATTCATCAACAATGTAATAGAATACCCTTAATAAGGGGACCATCTGATGTTTTCTCATGGTTAGATAGGTTGTACATTATTGTCAAAAATAACACATACATAAGGTTGTACCCTTCTTGGTACTTCACATCAAGGGACTCGTGACGTCTCTATGTCTTATTCCTAGCGATGTTTACCTGAATCACTTGGTTAAGATGGTGTCTGCTGGGTTTCTCCACTGTAAAGTTATCATTCTTCCCTTTGCAGTTGATAAATACCTTGGGAGACACACTTGAGGTTATGTAAATCTTTTCCTCCTCAAACCTTTTCCCAAAATTTCTCTAATTTTAGTATTCATCAGTGGAGTATTGTCTGTAACAATTATGACTGAAGTTACTGCCTAATGATAGTCCTTTATTTCCCTTGTTTCTTCTATGTTTTCATTAAAATTATACTATAGGAAAGGATTGTCATGTTTCCACCATTTATTAGTTAATCTGATTATTTATTTATGTTAGTAAGGATCCATGAAAATGTATTTCAATCTAGAAGCTATATTCCAATACTAGTATTATTTTATTCCTTTGAAAAACTTCTTCCAGTTCTGTCTTCCAGGGCTCCCTGGGGTGGCTCTGTGTTGTTTCTTTTCCTTTTTTTTCTCTTTGTAAAACTCTTTACTTTCTGGAACCAGAAGTTTCAGATTCTTCTGGGTCCTAGATGACCTAATTGTGATCAGAATATCATGGCTTCTAGGCCATAGTAACAGACAGAATAAGAAAATGTGTTTGTGTAGTAACCCCTGCATGGGTGAACACACTCCATGTCTATTGCTCTATTTATTGATCTATCAAAAACCAGTTTATACAGATACCTCAAATTCAAATCCAACACTGCATAGTTCATTCTAGCCTTCCTTCTTTCCTCATTTATAAATTCTTTCGTTGAAAATGAGAAATGTGAGACCTGGCTCTGATTTTATCAACACTATTTTTCATATTTGTCAATTTCAGTATACACATAAAATAGTTTCAGAATTGCTAAATCATACCCCTACAAAATACAATTTTCCTAACCAGAGTTTATTTTGCCTTTGTGTGTGTCAGTTGTTCAGTTGTGTCCAAATCTTTGCAACCCCATGGACTGTAGCCCACCAGGCTCCTCTGTCCATGGGATTCTCCAGGCAAGAGTACTGGAGTAGGTAACCATTCCCTTCTCCAGGGGACTTTCCTGACCCAGGAATCGAATCCCAGTCTCCCACATTGCAGGCGGATTCTTTACCATCTGAGCCACCAGGGAAGCCCTTATTTTGTCTTTACCTTATAGTATTTCCCACAGTTTCTTATATTAGTTCTTGACTTCTCCACTTTTTTCAGTGTGGGATATGTTATTCATTTGTGATGCAGTTAGGTTTACTTGCTGGTATTTGTAGTAAATTTTTGGTTCC